>NC_068939.1:595902-875167 GCF_016801865.2 Culex pipiens pallens
CAAACAAATTGATTTGTTTCATTTTCATTCATTAATTACAATAATTGTTAGAACCAAAGCTCACATTGGTATCATTAGTTCATTTGAGTTCGGTTTGGGAAATTTAGTTGGTTTATCCTGAAAACCTTTGTTGAGCTTAAGCTCTAACGTTCCGTGACAAAACAGTACTCTACCAATAGTTTGAAACAGTAATTTTCCTTCCATAAACATTGATCCAAATCGCTAAGCCAAGAAAAGGCGCTCATTTAGTTGGTAAGTCTCATTAGTTGGTTCGAGACTTATCTTTAGTTTTGTTTTTGGTTTGTTTTTTTTGGGAAAATATATTTCAGTAAACAAAGTTTGGTTTGTTCAGAGTTAATTGCTTTATTCTGTCATACGCGTAATTGTTGTGAATTCGTTTCGGTTTGTAATTTTTTTTCTGACTGAAGTGAAATGGAGAAGTTAAGGATTAGAGCTGATGAATTACGGGAAGATGAAGTGGAGTACGAAGTGGAACTACGATGTGGTCCGTACGGGCAGCGGAGTATTGATGAAGGAAGACGAATCTTGCGTAACTGGCTTCGAACGGAACATGACAGCGATGACGAGTACCCTACGGATCGGACCATGGCGGATGAGTACTGGTTGGTGCTCAAAGCTCTACAGGAGATTGAAGATAACTTACGCGCAGGACGAACAGCGAGGTGCAAATCTCGTCTGATTCACTACTATCGACGACTGTGGCGTTGTAAGGCTAACTACCAGTCGGAGTCGCTCAACAAAATCATGCTGATGGACCAAGCACAAAGTCTCATGGTGAAGTACTTCCAGGAGGACCTGAGTGCACTTTACCTTCCAGAGCAACAAAGGAGTGATCCAGTCGAGTCGCAGATTGAAGACTCCAGCGGGCATGTACCCACTACCAGCGACGTCAATCTGTTCCCGACTGTCCCCGTGACGACCGCCACGGCGACGGCGAGAGCCCCAGAAGTTGCCTCGTTGAGGCCAAGCCTGACTTCTGCGCCCGCTCCGAATGCGGTTGTGGCTCAACCAGTTGAGTCCCAGCAGACCAGCATAATTGACGAACCCTTCAGTTTCTTGGAGATCGAGACATCGGAAGCTGAGGTCAGACGGCTGGACCTAGCCAAGCGAATTATCTCGCAGCCGCAGCCGCAGCCGCAGCCGAGTCTTGATCCCTATCGTCCGCTTGCTGATTATCGGAACGCGACGCAGACAATGGTGAACCAATCTCGTCAGAACGCAGAGACACAAGTGACCTCTTCCGCAGGACACAGGGGTAATCCGCGGAACGTCGTTGCGCCAGTCTTGCCAACAACTTCAGAACAACCGAGTACAATGCCGCCTTTCAGCACTCGGCGATCCTTGAGTCCACCACTGTCGCGGCTTGCCAACCCGTCGCTCCCGAATATTAACAGCCCTTGGCAAGGTCCCACAAATGCAATTGAGGTAATTCGTGGATCAACACTGTTTCCAGGACCACTTTTGACCGAACCAGGAAGAAACGTGCAGACCGATCCCTTGTACAAGAAGACGACTCAACAGAACCCCAATCCGATGGATTTCGTGCATCGCTCGGAAATCGAAGATTACGTAAAATCTTATGTTGGAAACCTTCTTAACCAGCAGGCCGATCGTCCCATCGTGCGAGACACCATCGTCAACGATCTGGCAAGACAAATTGCTAACGTAGGCCTTCACGACCAGGAAGTGTCGCACATCGACCGCCCGGGACGACACGTAACACCTGTCGGAGCGATTGACCAGTTACCAAGAACAAACAGCAATTGGGCAGAGAGTTTGCAACCGAGTATGGGAGCCCATTCGACGCCGACACGGTTCGATGGTCAGCGGAACTTGATGCCCGGTTCCGAGTTCCCGATGCACAATCCGAGCCTCTACGGTGGTCAGAACAGGGGTTCTTCAGGGTTTTCATTCGGAACGGTGCCGCGAAGTCAACCGCAGAGCTATCAGGTTCAAAGTTACCAGTATCCGTTGCCGGAGCATCATCCACCGGTGACTAGCAGTGGAAATCCCGGACTAGGTTCTCAGCTCCCTCCTCCAGAGAATTTTCCGCAGGTGTCTCGGCGTGGTTTCCAGTCTCCACACATGGAACCAGTTCCTCTCGGAAATCGCGGTGAAACTCCTGCGCCAGGATTACAGTATTCCAGATCAGAACCCGCTCCACCCTTCAACCGTGGTTACGATGTAGATCCAAACCAATGGAATTACTGGGAGCGTCGACGACTACCGCACCAGACATGCAACATGATCGAAAAGTGGCCGAAGTTCTCGGGAGATAGTAGCTCCGTTCCGGTCATAGACTTTCTAAACCAGATTGATGTTCGGTGCCGGTCCTACCGGGTCAGCAAGGAGGAGCTGAAGACCCATGCGCATCTGTTGTTCAAGGACGACGCGTACACGTGGTACACAGCATACGAGAGGAAGTTCGACAGCTGGGACACCTTGCTATACTACCTGCGTTTGAGGTACGACAACCCGAATCGCGACCGGTTCACCAAGGAGGAGATGCGCGCTCGGAAGCAAAGACCAAATGAACTCTTCAGCGCGTTTATGACCGACATCGAGTTGATGTCCCAGCGATTGAGACGGCCCATGAGCGAGGCGGAGATTTTCGAGATCGTGGTTGAAAACATGAAGATGTCGTACAAACGTCGCCTGGCCCTCCATACAGTGGTCTCCCTGGAGCACCTGGCCCAGTTGTGTTACATGTTCGATACCCTCGAAGGTCAGTTGTACAACCCTCAAGCCAAAAACAAGAATCCCTTGGTCAACGAAGTGCTCCTGGACGACGAAGGACTTCTGCTGGAGGAAGAGTTCGGGACTGACGGCGAAGTCGATGCCATCAACGCCGCAGGCGGAAGAACGAACCGATTCCGTCAGTCTGGATCGGACCCGGCGGAGAATGGTAAAGCGACCTGCTGGAACTGTCGTAAGGTTGGGCACACCTGGCGTGAATGTGATCAGCCGAAGTCTGTTTTTTGTCACATTTGTGGCCACCAAGACACTACAGCGTTCCGGTGCCCCCAGCGACACAACATCCGTGCGGTACCGGCTGCGAAATCAAAAAACGATTAGGCGAGGAGATCAACGGGAACCAATCTCCCCAAGAGGCCAGCTGCCCGGTTCCCAGCATTAACTTTCAATACTTCAACGAAACCTGTCTCATCAACACCCGCTTCAACCGTTGTCCACATCTGACTGTGTCGGTTCTTAATCATGAGATCGAAGGACTGGCAGACACGGGAGCAAACGTGTCCATTATTAGTTCAGTACCGCTAATCAACCGTCTAGGTCTGAAGATTCAGAACTGCAGCATGCAAGTGCGAACAGCTGATCGAACTCCGTACTCCTGTCTGGGATACGTAAATATTCCGTTCAAGTACCAGAGCGTTACAAAAATCATCCCCACCCTAGTGGTCCCGGAAATCGCCAAGGATCTTATACTTGGAATCGATTTCCTTCGTGCTTTCAACTTTAAATTGACCGCCGATCCTGAAAGTGCTCCTTCTGAAGGAGTCGTTTCAACTCTCATGGACAACGAGCTGAACTTTCTATTTGCCGAAAACCACTTTGGGGAAGATGATCAACCTGTATGTTTCCACTTGATTCCCGGCGTAGAACCGATGGCCCTATCGGAACCGATAGAGGCCGATCCCAGTCTCGACATGCCAACAGTTGAGATCCCTCCTGTAGCATTCGAAAAGCCGACTGACGTGGAAACGCAGCATCAACTCACTACAGAGCAAAAAAATCTGCTGTTCGAGGCGATTCAACAACTTCCGGTTACCCGCGAGGGACGACTCGGCCGAACCCATCTCATCAAACATCCAATCGAGCTGATTCCGGGGGCGACAGGGAAGCGCATACCGTCCTATCGATGGTCTCCGGCTGTGGAGACGGTCATCGATGCCGAAATGAATCGTTTATTGAACCTGGACGTTATTGAAGAGTGCGAGGGGTCAGCGGATTTCCTCAACCCATTGTTGCCGATCAAAAAGCCTACGGGAAAGTGGCGCATTTGTTTGGATTCGCGCCGCCTCAACTCGATGACAAAGAGAGATGAGTTTCCCATCCCAAACATGTCAACCATCCTCCAGCGAATTCAGCGGGTCAAGTACTTCTCGGTAATCGACCTTACCGAATCATACTACCAGGTTGAGCTTGAGGATGAGGCAAAAAACAAGACGGCCTTCCGGACGAACAAGGGGCTATATCGGTTCAAGGTTATGCCGTTTGGCCTGTCCAACGCGCCAGCAACCATGTGCCGGTTGATGTCCAAAGTGCTCGGTCACGACTTGGAGCCATACGTCTATGTTTACTTGGATGATATAATTATCACCTCCGAGTCTTTCGAAGAGCACGTTCGCTTGATCCGGTGCGTAGCTGAACGATTGGCCGCCGCAGGCCTGACCATCAACATCCTTAAGTCCAAGTTCTGCCAGACAAGTATTAAGTATCTTGGATACGTGCTGTCAGAAGACGGCCTTGCCACCGACGTCGCCAAGATCCAACCCGTACTCGACTATCCCGCTCCGCGGACAGTTAAGGACGTGCGACGGTTGCTAGGACTGGCCGGTTTCTACCAGAAGTTCGTGCGCAACTACTCCGAGATCACTACACCAATTACCGACCTGCTGAAGAAGGGGCGTAAGAAGTTCGCCTGGACACAAGAAGCTGACGAAGCGCTCCGGAAACTGAAAGAAGCCCTAGTGTCTGCCCCAATCTTAGCGAATCCTGATTTCTCCAAGGCTTTCATCATCGAGACGGACAGTTCCGACCTAGCAATAGGTTCCGTATTAACCCAGATTCAGGACGGCGAACGAAAGTGCATCGCCTACTTCTCGAAGAAGCTGTCAAGTACGCAGAAGAAATACAGCGCCACCGAGCGGGAATGTCTCGCAGTGTTGCTCAGTATCGAGAACTTCCGGCACTTTGTAGAAGGAAGTCGATTTATCGTCCAAACGGACGCCATGAGCCTAACCTTTCTACAAACCATGTCGATTGAGTCCAAAAGTCCTCGAATTGCTCGGTGGGCGCTAAAGCTATCGAAGTACGACCTCGTCCTACAGTACAAGAAAGGTTCAGAGAACATCTCCGCCGATGCGCTCAGCCGGAGTATCTTCAAAATTGACTGGGAGTTGCCAGATCCTTACGTCGAAGGGCTGAAGAAGATGATCGAACAACATCCGGATCGCTACCGTGACTTTAAGATCGTGGACGGCGACATCTTCAAGTACATCACTAATTCAGCGTTGTTGGAAGATCCAACCTTTCGTTGGAAGCGCGTAGTGCCGCTGGCTGAACGCCGGAAGTTGGTCGAAACGGCCCATAACGAAGCTCACCTTGGTTACCTTAAGACCCTCGGCAAAGTACGGGAACGATTCTACTGGCCACGGATGGCAAGTGACGTAAAACGGGTCTGTTTCAGCTGCCAAGTCTGCAAGGAGTCGAAAGTGCCGAATCAGAATGTGCAACCGCCCTGTGGCAAACAGAAAATGTGCTCTAGGCCGTGGGAGATGATCTCGATGGATTTTCTGGGTCCATACCCCAGATCGCGCCGCGGAAATATCTGGATTCTCGTAATCTGCGATTTCTTCTCGAAATTCGTAATAGTACAGTGTATGAAGACCGCGACAGCACCGGCCGTCTGTACGGCCCTCGAGAATCTGGTGTTCAACCTTTTCGGTGCTCCGTCGATCTGTATCACCGACAACGCGAAGGTTTTTCTATCGGACGCATTCAGGAAATGTTTGGATCGATACGGTGTCTCGCACTGGAACCTAGCAGTGTATCATCCGGGGCCGAATCCGTCGGAAAGGGTAAACAGGGTCATCGTTACGGCTATCCGGTGCGCGCTGAACAGGCAGGCTGACCACCGGGATTGGGACGAAAATGTTCAGCAAATCGCGAAGGCAATCAGGACCAGCGTCCATGACAGCACCGGTTTCACGCCTTTCTTCATCAACTTTGGCCGAAACATGGTTAGTTCCGGCACTGAATATGATCATCTGCGTGACCACGGCGACGGAAAGGATCCGGATCCGGTACAGCTGAGCGAAAACCTTCGAAAGCTCTACGAGCTCGTCCGCGAAAACCTCCACAAAGCTTATCAGCGGTACTCCAAGCCATACAACCTACGGTCGAACGAGAAACACCGATTCCAAAAAGGGGACTGGGTTTACAAAAAGAACGTACACCTTTCCGACGCAGCGAAGAAATTTGTCGGGAAGTTCGGAACCAAATTTACCCGCGCTCGAGTCCGCGACGTACTCGGAACCAACACGTATGTGCTTGAAGACGAGGGTGGAAATCGTATTTCCGGCACCTTTCATGGCTCTTTTTTGAAAAAGGCCTAGCCATTGAACTGTCCTCAAATCAACGGAGAAAATTCCTTCAGCTATGAATGTGCGAATGCCTCAGCACGAACCAGTTCGCAAATCACGCCTAAACAAAACACTTTCGAGGCTCTATGGCAAAATTGTCCAACGTCGAGATGTCAGTTAGCTGTTTCCTCCGTTGTTGACCACTTCTTCCTTAAATCAGCAATAGTTTTATCCAAACCATCCTCTTTAGTTTCCCGTTAACCTAAAAATAAAGTAAATTCACCTCTGTTTAAATATAGTTACAGAAAAACAAGCCACCCAATACTTATCTTCAAAATCTCCAGTAGTTTCCGTAGAATTAGTTCGAATTTGTTGATAAAATTTGATTTCATTCTCCTTCAAAATTTCATTTGACAGATCCCAAAACTGACAGCATTCATGTTTTTTTTTTCGCAGGGTTGTGTTGTTTGTAAGCGATGTTTTGAAATTGCAGTACTAGAACGATTTGGGGTGAATGTTGCGTGCAAGCTTTAATGAAAGTGTATAATTAGTCTGAATTGGATATTTAAAATAAGTTTGTTCAGTTTTACTGAAGTAATTGGTTAAATGTTGGGATAAATAAGTTTTGCAGATATTTATTTGCAGTTATTTGGTTTTTGGGATTAAAATATTTTCAGACATTTCTGAAGTCATTGGAATTATATAAAGATACAGGCTTTCAGATATTTCTGAAGTTAATAAAAAAAATTGTAGGAAATAAGATGAATGAATGAACAAGAATGAGTGACAATGAATAGGAAAGAATAGTGAAAGCACGCTACATGGAATGACAAATGAGTTGAAAGACAGCAATTACTAAACATCCGTTTACTTTTGAATATGTTCTAATATTAAGTAAAGATACAATAAGAAAAGTTGGTCTGAGACCGTAAATGAAAAGATATTAAATTGGATTGAATTTAAATATAATTTAATACACGCCAAGGGCAAGATAGCGAGTGGACCTCTCGAGAGGTTGAGTCGTAAAAATTAGTAACAAAACCTAACACAAAAAAATTTTGAAATTTTTTCAAAATTTCAAAATTTTTATAACTTAGCATGGGCGAATGTAACAATCATTGAAACAGCCTAATTTGCGTGAGCGTTCCTCCCCTTTAACAGCGACAGCGCCGTTGGTGGTGGTAGGCCAGACTACTGTAATGAGTGCTCTCACAACCCCTCCCTCTCACGAGATCCGATAGCTCCACGAACAGCTTACAGTGGCACTCTCAAATGTTGGGCTAAAATGACTTGGATGTATTGAAGTTGATCTGTAGTATTTTTCAATACTACGAATGAGCCAATTCTGAGGACCACTTGGCACGCTCTGATTGGCTGTCTTCGCAATGGAGATACTACATGCGTAGAATGTTCACTGGTGTACGTGATGCGAAATAGTTGCTTCGGGTTCCCCACGATCATTCCCATTCCCTCGAGCCATTTCTGTCCGGACCGTCAAAAAAGTAAGTCGCGAGTGAATAAGTGGTGCCCAGAACAAAACGCCTACGGAAAGCGAGCCATTGTACAACAAGATTTGGCCCACCGGGCGATTCCAATTATACTGCCGGTCGAATAAGGCGTTGAACAAGTAGTTCTTGTAGAGTTAGCTACCCACCGTTTACCGTGGGTTCAAATCTAGGGTTCCAGAACCCCGCCAGCAGGAACCACCCGTAATTCCGTTCCTCCATCGACTCTACGTGCACCGCAAGTTCACCGCAGCGACTCGATACGCCCCTCCGTCACCATTGGGCGTGAACACGGCTCCAATCATCAAGCGGAAGTCGTACGGTTGCTTGGGACAGCTGAACGCCCCTCCTGGGCGTGGCCTAACCCGTGAGTTACTGGCCGGTTGCAACTTCTTCCTCCTGCAACCCCCGTGTCGCCACCTGTGTGTGGGCTGCACCACGCTACACCGTGCCGAAAGTCATCGCACGTCACATCCGCGCGGCGCCATTTTGACTGCCAGCCTCGTGCGAGCTAGGACTCAAACCGCCGCCGCCGCCGCCAACTCCACCGGTAGTGAAACGCACAGTGAGTGTAGTGTGACGCGTGTGTGGTCAAAAAAACTGAATATCCGCGCGCGAAATCGAAAACGCCGACAACCGGCCGAAGATACCCGGCGGTGAACAACCGCGACCCGGCTCGTTTGTGTTTGCCCTAGAAGGCTCCCATTCGCGTGTGCAAGTGTGCGAACGGTACGCGTTCCATCGGCCAGAACGTCTCTCGTGTCAGAAGAAGCCACGTGCGGCCAACCGAGCCTCGAACTTCTGCACGCGAACCATCTAGCGGCCGGCCGAGCTTCGCGTCCTGCGACTCCAGAAGCCACGTGCGGCTAAACGCAGCACACGAACCGTAAGGCAACCGGCCGATCGAAGGCGATCGACGCGTCTAGCGACTCCGGAAGCCACGTGCGGCTAAACGCAGCACACGAACCAGCTCGCAGCATCCGATCAACGTGTCCAGCGATACCAGAAGCCACGTGCGGCCAACCGCAGCACGAGTACCATCCAGCAGCGGGTCGGTCGTAGGCGATCGAAGCCTCTCGCGACTCCAGAAGCCACGTGCGGCCAACCGCACCTCAAGCCGCAGCACGTGCGCCGTCCACCATACACCTCCAGCGTCCAGGTCAGATAGCCATAAGTAGCCTGTAAGAAGGAAAACAAGCGAGTAGATCGTTGACGTCAACCGATACCTTGCCCAGCTCAGGAGCTCGGGTTAGATTCAGGAAGCTTCCACACCTGTACAGAAAATTAGAAAATAAACTCGCTAAACGGAGGTTGAAGGTCCGATTCAGTAAATGCTCGATTCGATTCTTTTAGTTTTAGTTTCGCCAACGTTCTTCGAGTGTTGATCTATTTCGGTTTCAGTTTATGATGCTCGGTGTTTGTGGTCCGTTAGTTTTTTAGCTTACCGTTTGGGATTGCCATTGTGAGAGCGAGTGTTTGAGCTTCCTAAAACCCGCCCTGAAGTAAGAGACTCTGCCGGGTCATCAAACGTGCCCCAGTAGCCTCCTAGGATCTAGGAGTGGCGCTGCTCTCTGGAGCTGAAGCTGCTGGAGTTGGGGTTTGGATCACACACAACGTTACATATCTTAGCAGGTAAATTGACCATGGAAAAAAAATAAAAAAAGTATGTGATTAAATTATTACAGTTCTCTTTTTATATTATCTTATTATCTAATAATAACAATGCTTCTAAAAGCGTTAGGAACAAATGGTTAAAATTTTACTCCATTAAAAAAAAACTGGACAAGTGACTTTCCTCTTACAAAATCATATGAAAAATTAATTAGGCTTTGAATGCTCGAGAATTCATATTCACTCATTTATTTCAGCCCTGTAATGGCGTCATCCATACAGTATGTCACGCGAAAACCAGCCAAAATCAAACCCCCCCCCCCCCCCCCCCAAAATATTAAACTTTTTTTAGCTATACTTTAAGACTGAATTTTCGGTATTCAAGAAATAGTCTAGCGTGACGTCACAGTCTCACGTACCCCCCCTCTCCCCCTTGTCACACTTTGTCACACTTGCGACAACCCCCCCTCCCCCCCTAGAGCGTGACGTACTTTGTGGATGACGCCTAATGGATAGTTAACAGTCAAATTTGACCCATTATATTAAGCAACTTGACATTTGACAATATTTTACGCCAAGTAACACTTTATTTTTCTTATTTCATTTCAGAACCAACTCACCTTTGGGGATTTTAGAAATCAAATCATACATAAACGGTATGTAAATATTTTATCTACACACACATTATACAGAACCATCATCCTCCCAGGCGAACTATTTAAAAGAAGATCTCACGTAGAGCCAAAAGTGATGACCAAGATTTCCTCCGACCTAGCAATTTGGCATAGTTGTAGAATCCTACAATCAAAACATCCCCGAGAAACTCATAGAAAGAGAGCTACAGTTAGCCTTAAAATCCCAGACACGGGACCAAAGAGCACCAAAGGAGCATCAAGGAATCCATTCCATTTAAACTTTATGATCCTTTTATTTGAATTTCCTGTGCAATGCTTACTCTAGCCTTTTTCTGTCTGCTGCTGGCGATAGCTGTAGGAGGAAAGCATTTTTCATTGGACTCCTTTTTTGTTGTTTCAGTATCCCCTCACTCTTCTCTATGCTGCATCCGCACTGAATGAGACTATGCCGCATTTTCCTTTCAGTTGTTCTACGTCGTCGTGTGTACCGCATACGGAAAAGCTTTAAATTTCATCCAGTTCCCCAGTGTCTCTCAAGCGACAGCAGCAAGAGCAACATACACAATGTGACACAAACTCATATATATAGTTTATGCTGCTTGCTCTTTTATTTTCCCGACCTCCCCCAAGGGAACACGACGCAAAGGGAAAAGTGACTTAGGAAGTTTTGTTACCATTTTTTTTTTTGTTTTACTCCTCCCTTCAGTTTACTCCACTGAGATACACTTTTTGGTGATGAAAATGAGAAAAGTGAGGAAAAGTGGTTGCGCCCTATACAACCTAAATCGACCAGTGCAAAACTGTGTGTGGTATTACTGTTGTGTAAAAGTGCTCCGTACTTGTTCAGCAGTCAGGACACACAAAAGTTAAACGCTCCTTTTTGCACCGCTCAAATAGCTGCCACTCAATGCTACATTCCGGTTCTGTGGCTGCCTTTTCCAGTTTGGTAGCTTTTCGCATATATAGCCAATGCACATTAGCATAACATCATAAAACTTTATTAAATATTTTAGTTGCTTGCTCTCTGCTCATTTATGGTAATTTTGGTTCGGTACGAACCCATACAAGTAGCTCTCTCTCTCTTGCTATTTCCGCATAGTTGCACCTCACCTTTGAGTTACCATGGGAGCTTTGGCAAAATTTATAGATCGAATCATGGCGTCAAGATGTGATGCTGAGCAGTGAGCACAACTAAAAATATTTACTAAATGCTTACTTTTTTTTAACAACAGTAAATAGAAACAAAATTTATCTATATTTGATAAGAAAGTGTCAAATCCGTTATCAAGTTTAGTTAAAGTATTTTTCCCCAGTTCTTGAGTTATATTCAGTTAAACAGTGTTTAGAATTATTTCCAACAGTAGTCATAATTCACTCTAAAATCTTAAATCACCTCTCCCTTCACGTTTGATGTAATAGTATTCGATATCTGCTGAGCTTGCGGCAGCAATCAACTCACTCAATCGACGGATCAAGATCAACGTATGCGCTTCAACGATTTGTTACGTGCTTTCCGCGGATTCGCACGTGATCGCAAAACGAATTTAAAAGAGCCAAACCCAAAAGGCGTCACGACCGTACGCACGTAAATCTTTTGAAACCTACCGCGCGAGCTCTAGTGACTTTATTTCTGACAGTTACTTATGCAAAGTGCTGAAACGACGTGGAACACTGCAATCGACGCTGCAAGTAAGGTGCATGTAATTATGCAATTATGAAACTGTTTGAGGGCCGCTAGGGGTGCGCATTTTTCACAGTGTTTTTCACACTTCCGCCAAATACAACAGTTCTAGCTTGTTCTTGTCACAGAATTAAACGTTGATTTATTCGGTACAGTCAATCCAACTTGATTGCCGACTCGTTTGGCTTCGAAAAACAACTTATCAACGCAAGGATTGCACTATGGCAACACATTTTGGTGCACTAATTCAACATTACGTGTCGCTTGGCTCACACAAAACCATCGTTATCTGGATCCGGCCGGGACCGCGGGTTCGCGAATATCCCAGAATCACTAGCAAACACTTTGGCCGCCTCCAGCCAGTCAGCCAGCCGACGGTGCTCGTTTTGGAGGATAATAACAAATTTATACAGTGTGCAAATATTGAATTAATATGTATCACGATGACGGGGATGCATCCCAGAGATTGGCCTTTTCCAAACTAGACAGAACACCCTTCAAAAAGAGGGGACTCCAAAACGTTGCAAATTTAATTCCGCACTCATTGTTCGCCGGGCTGGGTGCTGGCTGAATGGAAAATGGCGGGATGCTCTCCAAAATGATATGATTCATTCGAGTGGCACCCCTTATGATAATCATTATTGAACTAGTGCCGTACGCCGTGCTGAGCTGCAGCAAGCCTTTCCAGAGCTGCTGATGATGGTGCAATTTTGTGGAATGCAGATGTTTGTGGCAAACAGCCATCTCAGAGCTTTATTATAAACTGCTGAGTATAGACGTATGTGTGTACACAGCCAGACACCCTTCCGACTATGTAGCATAGACCGGTGATGTGGATTAGGTTGTAGAATGATGCACTAATTCGATAGTTATTCAGCATGATGGGGTACAGTTGATCCAACTTTGTACCACTTTGTAACTCTGCTCTACAAAGTAACTACATTGGCGGCTAATAACTTGTCCGATCGATCAAATGAGATTATCTCAGCAGCAATTTTATCAAATCCAGACCCATCCAGTATTTCACCGTTAACTCATCAGTACGGGGTTCCCCTCCTTTCGCAAGCGACAACCACGTGTTTTTGGCCACAAAATATTCACACGGTGCGGTTCCAATGGTGACTTTTAAAAGTGTCCTACACACCCAAACTCACATAAAGCATTCTCACTTAAATGGCTGGCAAAGGGCGGAGCCCCAGATCTAATCAAATTGCTGCAATATTGGTACCCTAGGCCGTTAGTTCCAGATAAAACCGCTCTGGTTTAGCCCACTGCCGGTCGTCGTCGTCGACTGAGGGAACAATCGCACAGAATCGTCCTCGGAAAACAAGGGTCGGTCATAAAAAACGTACCGCCAGGCTCTGGCTTATTCTGGTAAAGGCAGCATCAGGAGAATCGCCCATTGTTCTGTAGACCGGCACACAGACAGGGCAATATAGTCGCAGTCGATAAAATTTCATTGTCAGAGTGTGTTTTTTCGCACACACAATGGAAGGTCCTTTGGAACGGTTTGGGGAGAAAAAAAATCGTCGTGCCCATGATTCCTTGCCGCATTTGCGTAATTTCGAGCATTTTTTTTATTTGTGGTCTCCAAAACACCTACAAAACCCATTGATTAAAAAAAAACATAAAGCAATACGTAGCCTTTAAAAGCCTTTTTTTATTCATGCTTGTTTTGAAAAACGTTGAATATTATTTAAAAAATATATAAAAAGGGTATGCGTAAGGATACTTAACAAATAATTAAATTATAATAAGATCCAATCTAGATAAAATAGCTTAATATGCCTTTAAAAGTAAAATTATTATTGATTCAACTAAATTACTCCAAACAGTTTATTTCACGAATTGTGAAATCGACGATAGCGATTGAAGAGTACGTCGTCTGCGAAATGGGTTCAAGATAAAAATTTGCATGCTGTCTGCTATTCATTCGCCGAGGGTTTTTGGTCCAAGTGTTCAAATGGTGAGAAGACACTGGGTTTTTTTATCAGTCATCATTCTACTGTGGTTCAAGGCATCACACCCCACCGAAGGTCCGCTTGGACTGACCACAGGCTAACGCCTTACTTCGGCTCTTAGATGTCTAGGTTTATTATAGTTGTAAAATATTACCACCAATTTTATGTAGACGCTGTTTAGTGTAAGGCCATCCTGACAAGTTCTTCTTTTGAAAAGCTTATTTTTGTCTGGACACATTCCCTGCCGGGAGTAACGATTTCAGTTTTATGTAATTTACATATACGAGTAAGCATTAACAAGGATTTTTGTAAATGTTTTTTTCGATATTTATATATTTTTCAAATTAAATTCATGTTTACTTTAAGTGGTAATACAATAATATACCATCTTCTATAAACAATTTAAAAAAAGTTCTCGCGGAATTTCTACATAATTAAAAATGGTTTCAACTTTTCTCAGATTGATAATTGTTCTGCATTTTTTTATGGTAGTGTAATGAGTTGAACAATAATTTTAGTGCCTAAAAAAATTCCCACATCACAAATGATTCGTCTAGAAACTTTAAAATTAAAGATGAACTTAAAAGACCTTAAATGACCTGATGAACCCTCTACAGTTCAGAGAACACCTCAAACATTTTCCCAGTTGCTGTGAAAGTAGTCACTGGTGTGGTATCCGCCCACCCATCCTGCCCGTTCCGTTCCGGTGGGCTGCGGTTTTAGTCCGGGGAGCGAAGTCCTCCCGGTGGAACACTGGGCCACAGGAGACGATCATTAATCACGTCACCACATGGAGAATAGCCTGTCCCATTTTGAGGTCATGTCGAGGAATTTCAGGTGCTCACTTCTTAAATGATAGATTATGATGTTAGGAACAATGTTTTCTTAGACAAGAAAAAATAATAAAATACTTTCTCGCACCCCCTAGTCGATTTACTGAAAAAAGTCACTTTTTTGAACAAATTTTCTAAAATCGCTTGGAATCAATACAAAAACTGTTTCGATCAGGTGTGTATTATCTTCAAACGATAGGTTTTTGTCCATAGATTAAGATGCACTATCAATATTGGACCAAAATTTAAGTTTTTGGACTTTCTAGGCGGATTTGTGTCGAAAAAATCGCATTTTTTCGAAACTTTTTTCAGAAATGTTCATTTAATTTAGGGTAGCATATTTTTCCCAGTAAAACCAATACATGCAGCTTGTAGGAAATTTCATGGCGAACATTTTTCCCTCTGAGAAAATGCAATTTCGACACTCCAGAGCCGAGATATTTGAGTTTTAGTGAGGAAAAAAGTGCCAATTTTCAAAATTTCTCAGAATTCAGAAGCAAGGCCTACTAATTACACGATGTAGCAAGCATATGTCTCAAAGGTCAGGGTATGCTTTTTTATAGTAATTTTGGCCGCTGAATCCGAATCTGAAATCAAATTTCGTGTAAACAGTGATGTTTTGGAGCTACACCCTTTTGGAATGCTATTTGCGTGTTTAAGAGGCAGTTTTTGTAAATGCTCGGTTTGTTCTAGAGGTCGTATCGAGGTGCTCCGATTTGGATGAAACTTTCAGCGTTTGTTTGTCTATACATGAGATGAACTCATGCCAAATATGAGCCCTCTACAACAAAGGGAAGTGGGGTAAAACGGGCATTGAAGTTTGAATTTTCCGAGGATTTCGAATATGACAAAAGGGAGACTAAAAAGTGCCGCTATGGATGCCTACAGGACAATAACTAACGTTGTAAAATGTTTATTATAGAAAAATCGAAAAACTATGCGAAAAACTGCGATTGGCCAAAAAGTTATTACCGTAGGCTTATAGTCCATGAAATTCCCTAACTTGGTGTTGCTGGCTGTTGCAAAAAGATATTGAGGTTTAAAAAACCATTTTTTACAGTAATTTGCAAAAGCTATGAGAAAAAGTCAAACCAATCCTGGATGTCTATGGCTCATTTTGAAGTGCTTCAAAAGACCTTTCGAATGCATCTAAGAGAGTTGGAATTGATGAAGTTTTACGGAAATGCGAGCAATTTTAAGATTTTTTATGTTTTTTTCGACCTCAAACTTCAAAGCCCGTTTTACCCCACTTCCCTTTGTTGTAGAGGGCTCATATTTGGCATGAGTTCATCTCATGTATAGACAAACAAACGCTGAAAGTTTCATCCAAATCGGAGCACCTCGATACGACCTCTAGAACAAACCGAGCATTTACAAAAACTGCCTCTTAAACACGCAAATAGCATTCCAAAAGGGTGTAGCTCCAAAACATCACTGTTTACACGAAATTTGATTTCAGATTCGGATTCAGCGGCCAAAATTACTATAAAAAAGCATACCCTGACCTTTGAGACATATGCTTGCTACATCGTGTAATTAGTAGGCCTTGCTTCTGAATTCTGAGAAATTTTGAAAATTGGCACTTTTTTCCTCACTAAAACTCAAATATCTCGGCTCTGGAGTGTCGAAATTGCATTTTCTCAGAGGGAAAAATGTTCGCCATGAAATTTCCTACAAGCTGCATGTATTGGTTTTACTGGGAAAAATATGCTACCCTAAATTAAATGAACATTTCTGAAAAAAGTTTCGAAAAAATGCGATTTTTTCGACACAAATCCGCCTGGGAAAGTCCAAAAACTTAAATTTTGGTCCAATATTGATAGTGCATCTTAATCTATGGACAAAAACCTATCGTTTGAAGATAATACACACCTGATCGAAACAGTTTTTGTATTGATTCCAAGCGATTTTAGAAAATTTGTTCAAAAAAGTGACTTTTTTCAGTAAATCGACTAGGGGGTGCGAGAAAGTATTTTATTATTTTTTCTTGTCTAAGAAAACATTGTTCCTAACATCATAATCTATCATTTAAGAAGTGAGCACCTGAAATTCCTCGACATGACCTCAAAATGGGACAGGCTAATGGAGAAGCATAAATAACAGCAACACTTATGAACACACACGTTCCGCTTTTTCCGGGGTGAAAATCGCGAGGACTTTTCCGGGGACAAGAATTTGACCACAGTGCGGTGTGCGGTGGCCACTTGGCGAGGGCAATGGAAGCAGCCGGGTCACTGCCTGATGTCAATAGGCCTTCTCACGGGTGTGTGGCCAGCGCCGATAGTGTGATGATTCTTTGCCGTCCGCAACGCTCCGTGCCTAAACCTGTGAGGACGGTACTCGGAGAGAGGTACGTCCATCATGCCCCAGCTGACGTGCCCTGGGAATGAATAGATAGGATTTCACGACACGGTCAGGGTACAAGTGAATGTCATTAATATTGCTTGTCCTTAAGCTTGAGTCTGCAGCTGACGAAAACATGTCAAGTGTGTCAGAACTTGAATTCGGATAAATTTAAGCTATATCGAAAAGCTGTGGTAAAAAAAGTTCGCCAATCCATTGAAAAAAAAAAATAAACCACAGCTCGAGCATTCCACCAGAAAAAAAATGTTCTTGTTTACATTTGATATAAATTTTCTCCAAGCTCGAATCGAATTCAGCCAACCCCGCTGTATTAATGATCCTTATCATCGTCATCTGCCAGTTTTTCTCGATTCTTTTTTTTTCTTCAAGCCGAACCCTTCTGACGTGAGGAATAACGGATGGAAAATCCAATCCATGGGTCGTCGAGTTTTTCTGCAGAGATGTTGGCTAATGTAAATAAACCGGAACAAGAAAATGACACCCTTTTTCGGCACCAATGCTCGGGAGAATCGAATTCCAGGACAGCTGATGAAAATCTATTGATTGGGCGAATTTTTCCATTGGTTTTTTTTTTCGGCAGAAGGGACTTTCTTTTGATCGTCTGAGGGATTGAGGTTGGTTTTTTGCTTATCTTTTTATTGCATACAAAAGTGGGACAGCTCTAGGGGATTAACCTTGTGGATTGGTCCTTTTTCTGAGCAATTTAACTATCGGTATTGTGGGTAGAACTAATTTATCAGACCCTTATAGATAAAAGTCTCGATTATTTTAACTAAAATTCTTTAAAATAAAATACAACTGTTACAACTCCTAAGACTGCCCATTTCCACACTCGGTGATTGCATTGCTCAAATATGTTACCTGAGCACCAACTTGGGCAGAAGTGGAGTTTAAACAAAAGTCGTATCGCGAAGCACTATAGGTCACCTCTTTCCTAAACACCGTTTGATAGGTAGTCATTTGATCTACATATACTCGACGTGCTGTTAGATAATCTCTCGCACGTTGTATGCATTCAACCGCTTGAAATAGGGCCATTTGTGTCGTATCCTTGGTTAGTATTGAAACACACTTTTCTACAGATGTAAATTCATGTTTCAGGTCTATAAGTGCCAATCGAAATGCACAGTTTAAATTCGTAGCTACTTCTTTCAAATCAAACACTGTATCCCAAACACATGTAGTAGATTGGCTATAAACCGTTTGAGAAATTTTGTCAAATTCACGCTGATACTTGGTTAGGCATGATTCTTGAATATATCCCTGAGATATACCACGAGTAAGGTTTTTTGATAAACTAACAACCAACTCTTCACTTTCGTTCATTAATACATGCGTATAATTTTCTCTTACCACAATTCTTTCTGCTTGCTCAATGAACTTGTTGACATTTTTAGTAACGGACTCTGAAATGCTCTGGACGATCGATATAGTCTCTTGAACGCATCCACAGTTTACTTTTTCATAAAACTGTTGCAGTTGTGTCACAACGGTCTCGCCCTGCGTTGTAATTTTGCTCTCAACATCGCGAAAATTTGCTTGCACGTTGGCTATCACATTGGTTTCAATATAAGGTCGAACGCGAAGCAGATTGCTTCTGAGAGATTCACGTTCTTTATTGAAAGCTCTCCGTATCCCTGTAGTTGAGAGATCCGGTGACACCTCGAGTGACACAACACTTTTCATTACAGATTCAAGTTTAGGAACAGATTCTTCAAGAACAACACCGTAGTTTTTCACTATTTCGTTCATCTTCAACATTGCTATGTTATTCGAAGCTCTGTTTGTAGACATATCATCCATTAAATAGTTATTTTCTATCGCGATTTCATCTAGAGTCGCCATAAATTTACTGTGGGTGTTTCTTACAATTTTATAATTTCTATTGCCCAGTATTTCTCTCACCTGCTGCAGCTTTATCATGTGTTCATTCCTTTCAACTTTAGTCTGCTGAATCGTTGCTGCAACATTCCTGGACAAAACCTGAATATTTCCAGATGAAGATTTCGGCAGATTTTTCAATGCAGTATAAATGATCGATCCTGAATCGACCATTCCTCGTATAGGCGCATGGACACCTGCCGCAATGTGGTTGTACTCTGAAGCTTTTTCCAACTCCCGTGCTGATGTTCGTAAAATTTCCAAATTTTGCAAAATATAATCAGAATTGGCAACAAGGTTACATTTACAGTTCGAAACTCGCCCGGGTACACTCAATATTTTAGCATGTTGTGTAATGCCTCGTTTTGGACTAGATTTAACGAGTGACATTAATATTGCAAGTAGAACGACTATAGTTTTCATTGTGATTTCAAACACGACAACCGATACTTTAAAGTCTCCAACTGATAATGATAGTGCATGCAGAACATTTGCACCTACAGCATGACGATTATAACAAGATGATGTCTTCAGTTGAACAAACAGTAAAAATAAATATAGACGATTGCGAAATTAAGACAACAGTAGGAATTATTCAGAACTGATTCAATTATTATTTATTCATTTCATCCATGTTATAAATCAACAATGTTTTATGTTGCATTTTATTTACCAAATCCAATTGTTAGTTTTCCGTACCATTTGCGCATCGGTGTTACTGTTGGTACAATATTCAAGCATTCGTTGATTAGTTCATACAAACGGAATGATTGTGCGTACGACTGATGCAGTGTGGTGGTGAGACAGAAATTGTAACGCTCGGCACTGTAGGATACTTCCTTCTGGAACATCCGCTGATAGTCCACAAGTTGTTGCAGTGGTACCTGACGATTGGCCAAATATGATCGGGCCGACTCCAAACATGCAACTGCTTGATTTTTAGTGATATCTGGGCTGTTTCTCGATACCATATTGGTGCAACGTTCCACGATGGTAAATTCATTGTTCAATTCAATAACCATCAATCTCAGCACATAGTTCAAATTACTAGCAACTTGTGATAGATCGGAAGCCGTATCCCAGACGCAAGTGTACAATTGACTATACACATTCCGAGGGATTTTATCAAACTCGTAGTTGTATCGAGCAAAACATGTATCTGCATTTTTAACACGCTGTGTCATTGCCAATGATATCTGATGGGTGCTGGCAACCAACATTTCTTCAGTTCTGTTCAATACTTCATACGGTCCGGCAGCAGCAACTTCCAGTTTGTTGACTTCATTTACAAGGATATCTATGTTGTTTGCAACGTTATCGGCGATTCCTTGAACCACAGGAACTGTTCTGTTGGTCGTCAAATTCATTATTTCACTTGCATTCAATGCGTTCAACTTCCAAACTCCAACCAATACGTTGCTATATCTGTCCGTTGTTTGGGTCCGTACTCCTTGCAAACTTCGCCGGAAATTGCTCAAAACGTTACTTTCTATATACGAAGGCACTCGTGAGAAGCTGGCATTAAAGAGCTGGCGTTGCTGGCTGACAACAGAGCTAATACGGATTAGGAAGCTGTCCACTGTACGAACACGATTGACGACAGAACGAATTTCTGGAACCGCTGCATCTCCAATCACGATGTACTGTCTCAAAACTGCATTCAGATCTCTTATATCGTTGACAGGCACCAATGCATTTACCGCAGCCGGAGATTTTTTAGAAAGGCTTTGAATTTCCACAGCCGCTCGCTGAATGTTATCCAGTATAAGAGATACATTACTCAAGTGGATGGTCAAGTTGTTCAGCACATCCATGAAATAGTTGGTGGTGTTATCACCCAAAACCAAACGAGTTTGATTTACCAGAACTATATGGTCTTCATTGAGATCAACCGCTGTCTTGATGTTTGCACGCACTGCATTGAAAGCCTTTTCCGGATCACCGGAGGAAATTTTGGCCACGTTTGACAGTGACTGGAATATGGGACTTCCGACTTCGACCAGGCTGTCCATCACCAGACGGAAATTTTCAGAAGCATTACTAAGCTCCGGCAGCTCGAGGTAGTACAAGTTTTCGACGATTGTATGAAACTGGTTCAAGATGCCAAGGATTCGGTCATTATTTGCGACGATGTTTCCGTTTGTACCGGAGCTTCCCGTTGATGCGCCGGCTATTGTAGCAGGAACAGTGAGGTCCGACCAGACAGGAGATGCCAACAGGATCAAGACTATTAACTTGAACATTTTGTACAGTTCAACTGGTATATTCAAACAATGAAAGCTGGATGATAATTGTTGGACAATTTCGACGGCTTTTATAGTAGCCTAAACGTATTTCAAATTCATAAATTCAATTATTCAAAAACCCATCTGGCACCTGACGTCTGCCTTAATAGTGTACAGAATCTCATTATTTCATTCATTAATTGAACTTTCATAATCACCAGCCGATGTGACAGTTTGTTGCGCATTTTAATAGAACTTCAAAGATGGAAAACATTTTAACATTTTTCATCAACGAGGAAAACATTTCACGCTTACAAATGGAGGGCTAAATTTTTTGATTGATTAATAGGATAAAGTGTTTCCGTCCCTTCGCCAACCCTCGGACAACTTTCATATCTATCAAGGAGCACATTTTGCGAAAAATTTGTTACCCGAGCGCACTTTTTGCGCTTTCTTTGGCGCACATTTTTTTCCCGGGACAATTTTTTCCCCGTCGCGACGACAGCCCACCGTACGCTTGTCGTCGTTGTCGTCGTCGTTTCGTCAGCACTTTTGGCTGGGAAATTTATTTTCCCAGCTCTCGCCAACTACTGCTCAAACGTCGTTCGTCGTCGGCACTAATCCGGCTCGGAAGTGAGGGTGAACCGGCTTGGGGAAAATCCCCTCCATTTGATAGCATGTCGCCTGGGAAGAGGATGCAAATTGTGGCTGACATTTTTCAAAAGAAGGTTTCGGCAATAGGTTTGCGACTTTTATAAGAAGACGCCCGAGAATGACAAGAAACTTTTTAATCCGCCTTCATAAATAATGCTTACTTACGAGTTTAGGTGTTATATCGCAGCTTTCGGATTGTTGTTACCTTCTTAGTTTGTAAACCCATCTTTTCTACTTGTTAGTTATGCTATTAGTTTTTATTCATCAAGCTCCATTTTTTTTCAAAATTTTGGTTGAGTAAAAGGCGGAATTCATTTCTTTGATGTTCATATATTTCTTTCTTTTTACATAAGAAAGTTGTGTTTGCCAGAGAAAAACTCATTATCGCTGGTCAAACGTCAACAATTATCAGAGACACTTGTACATTTGCAAGTAAGTAACTCATTTTGCCGAACGTGTCTATGAACAATTGTTTACTGTCTGGAAAATGCAGTTTCATATATTGCATCGCCAAGTATACTTTCAATATGCAAAATCGAACTTGAAAGTGAAAACTATTCTTTATAGGTATTTCAGTCTAAGTAAAAAATGCGGTCTAAAAAGTTATATATAAAAATATTATTAGTGTGTCTAACAACAGCGATCAATTATAAAGTTATTTGAAGAGATTCCTTCTTTTAAGCAGAGTTTCTCACACAAAATTAATAAGACCCATTTTGTTGTTGAAAGTTATCTGCAAATATTATTAACAACATTTTCTTATTAAGTAACCGTCAACAATGTGTAACAGATTTGCCCCAGTCCCATGTACCACAGAAAGACAATTAAGTGAAAGCTTTAAAATGGGTTTCCATTTGGCATTTCCCCTTCCTTCCAGCTGGGACCATGTCTTCCCAGAACATCGGCATGGTCAGCATCTCCAGCTGCCAGAACCGGGGCCTGAACATGAACATTCAACTCCCAGTGTTCGGTGGTGCAAAGGAAGCAAAAAAGAAAACTTTCACCAACTGTCCGTTCGTCGTCGACTCGGAAGTAATTGCTGGTCCAGCTCCGTTGTTGGTTCGGGGTGCGGATTCCAATTTCGCCGTTTCTCGTTTTCATTAAATTTTAAGTGCCCCAGCGGCAGTTCTCCAGTGGGCAATTTTGTGCCACGTTCCTATCAAGATTCGACTTTCTCGAGCAGCATTCGTACAGTTCGATTCAAACGTTGCAAACAATATGACACCGATCGAGTATCCTTTCGTAGGAAGTTAAAAAAATAATATATAACGTATTCGGTAAAGTCGCCACATTTGTCATCCCAAATTGAACAATAAATGCTTTTCGGTTTGTATAACAATCCAGCTCACGTATCCAAATTAAAACGGTACAATTTCAGTGATGCCACACGATTAACCCATTAAACCCCCATTCACATAACCTTTCGTGCCCAGTTTTGAGCCCTGTGGGATGAGATGGTTGAATCAACCAACAACAATATTGTGACTCAAACAATCGGAATCACAGCCAATCACCATTAAGCCGAAAATAGCTTAATCCACTCCCGTGAGTTATCGGTATGGGTGGTAAACTTTAACACCTCCGGCATCCGAACCTTTTGGCAGACCATTACAGTGCAGGAAAAAAGTGATAATTTTAATCGGTTTATCGCCATTATTTCACAAACCCATAATCATTACCATAAAGCACATTAAACGAAGCGTCACCGATGAAAAACGTTAATAACCAATGTAATCTCTCTCTTTTTCTGAATCTTTTTTTTTGCAGTTGTTTCTGAAACGTGATAACAAACATCTGTCAGCGGCGAATGACACGTTTTGAAAGGACTACATTCTATGTCGCGCCAAACACCAGTCTGGGGCTACAACTGTTCGAAATGTTGTAAGCATTATTTATTGATAGGCTTTTAGAGCTGGTGGTATTGACCATCCCCGGAGCGGCCGTTCGAAGGTGCGGTGTCACACACTTTGGCAACAACACCGGATATCAATAGAGGGTAAGTGAATTTTCACTAAATCTATAATTAATTATAATTAATGTTTTCATAAATTTATAATGACCCCAAAGGATGACGGTGGCCCGATGACATGGCCCGCGAGGGTTCATAAATGGAACACGGTTCTCTGGTGTGACCGCTCGTTTCCGGCCACACTTTTGGTGCAGCAGGGTGTGGCCTGGCGTGGGTGCGTATAATGGCTAAAAGGGGTCCATAAATCGATTTAACTGTACAAGCCATCCCCACTCGCTACGTCTCCAATCTCCACCCCAGCAAAGCTCGCTTGGCACACACATATTTTACAATTCATTCACTATTTTGTGGCTTTTGATTAATTTTTATTTTTATAATAAATTTCACTTTAGCCCTCCGGTCGACAGGACAGGAAGCCAGCGTAAAAACCCCGCGCACATAAAAATAACAACGACAACCTGTTTCACTGTCCACTCGACTCGAGTACTGGCAAAAAAAACGAAATCTATGGTTCACCGTGTGAAAATCGAAGCCACAAAATCGGTGAATCCGCTCATTCGTTCAAGCCTCACTCTCACACAATATCAGTGCTGATAGCGCGGATTGGGGGTTGGTCGGTTGGTTGATAGAAAACACCAGCACTGGGTCATAAATATTAAACAAAATTGAACAGCTTCCGCACGATCGGAAGGATTTTTGCTTTTCTTTTTTTTTTGTTTTTGCTGTTATTTTTATTCCCAGTTGCCGCACTCCCCTACAGTTCCGTCATAAATCTGATTCTGTTCCACCCACCAACCCACAACGTCAACTGAAAAATGTCACCATTCGGCAAAAAAATGATTTATTAATTGTTTTGGCGGGCAATCGAGTGCGGTGAAAATTGGTTAAAAAGGCATTGCTATTTCATTGTTGTTTAAACGTGAGTTAGACCTCATTTGTTTTAAAAGAAATGTGTCATCATTTTAATATTAAATATCTCTATCTAATCTAACCCTAGCGCAGCCATCCTTTCGGAAGCATCCTGGAGAATGTCGGGATGATTTCTTCCAAATCCTTCTTTTCTAAACGACCAGGCCAACTGTGTGAAGTTAACCGCAAAGATGATTCGTTGATTTGAATTGCGTTTGAGCATGAACGTTCAAACAACAATACAGTTCTGAATCTACAGAGGAGGAAGAAACGTGGAGATTCCCCGCTCACGTTTCTGCTAGTTATAGCAATGTATCGTTGGAAGCACCATGCTAAGATGTTTTGATGCCAGGGACCCTCTGAGATGGGACATTGTATTTCCACAAATGCCCTGGACACTAATTGCTGTAGTTATTGCGCCACAATTCGCTCCATAATTTTAATATCTATTTTTTACACAATAGGCAATTTAACGATTTTATTTTCGATTCTTGCTTCAAATAAACATAATTGAAAAAACGGTACTGAAGTACAAGGAAAATGGTGACTAAAATTATATCAAAATTATAAAGGGCTGACATAGCATCATGCACATGCAAACGAAAATCTCCTTCATAAAATAAAACTCGTGATTGTCCTAGCATGCGCATTTAAGGCCAAATTGAGAAACACCTAAACTATAAAGCTCGCGAAATTGTTGGTAATCTCATACAAATCACCACCATTTTGAGCGATTTGATATTAATTGACTGTTTTTCATTGGTTTGGATATTGACATATTTGACTCACAAAGGTTTAAAAAATGTAAAGTATCGAATTTATGTAAAATGAGAATTTTACCCAAAACTAAAGCGACGTATTCATACTCTAATAGAAAAGTTTGTAGCATGCACGGGTCCTCCTAAATGGAGCAAGTTTTTAACTATGCAGCAAAAAAGGCACCACAAACCCGAACGATCGAGAGCACTCAGTCCGTGTGGCAAAGTGAAATAAATTACACAACCGCACTCGTTCGCGTTGCTGCCCCCCTTCGGGATAACCGGGAGTTGGTCTGATGGTCCTGATTCAAGGGCCTCGACTCGTGTTGTAAATTGTTTTAAATATTAATTTCTATTCCGGAGTGCGCGTGGGCACGAAATTTAATTTCATTTGCACAATGGTTTTCATTTGCTTTATTCTGATTAAGTGATTCAAATGGAAGTGCGTTGTTCACACGGTTTTGCGGTCAAATGGGTGGCGAATTTTAACAAGTGCACTCTAATGGGAGTTGGGAGAAATAAACGCTTGGGGAACTTTGGATGGGTTTTGGTAAAACAAGAGTTATTTTTAAAAAATATAATAGCTTTTTTATTATTTCAGTCTACATTATGATATCTATATCAAGCACTCTAACTCTTCTTAGCCCCAGAAGCTGTGCTTCTTGTGCTCCTTGATCTTGATGGTAACGGGGACAGCCTTTTCGATGTACACTGGCTTGTGGATGACTACAGGCACTTCCTTCTCAACATGAACTGCGTATGGTTTTGGCACTTCGACGTATTCCTTCTGGATAACGGGGACCTTCACCTCAACTGGGTACGGGACTGGTCGGTCAACGTGAACGGGAACCTTCTTTTCCACATAAACTGGAACCTTCTTCTCAATGGTCACATACTTGACTTCCGGCTCCTTGTGCTCAATGTGATGATGTTCAAAGTCGTACTCGGGGAATTTGAAGGATTCCTGATCGAAAGATCCATGGTCCGAGCCCAGATCCCACAGGCCACGTTTTTCCTTCTTGGAATCTTCGACTGCTGCGCTGGCTGTGATGGCCAGAGCCATAGAAAACACGATAAACGCCTGGAAAAGAGAATAATTCGGTTCAGTATGGTTCTAAAATCCGCTCGAGATCACCTACCTTCATATTAGAATTCGCGCTACTAGCAGAACTGCGCTTTGTGCACTGGAGTTGATTTGGTGGATGGACGATACTAAGCCGATGCGTTGAGCTCAAGTGAATGATGTCTTTCTCACCGGCGGTTCGTGGTTTTATACACGTCTTTCAGGCTCTCACTCTAAATCGAAAGATCTAAATGATTTTATTTCGGTAATGTTTCTGCCACGCTTCTTTGGACCGTTGTTCGTCGTCGCACATGTCGCCGTCCGTCGTCGGTCCCCGGTCGGCTTCGCGAAGTGCATGCGCCGAATCAAATTGCACACCACACGTCGTCGCCCGCGAGCAAAACAGTGCGTTTTTACGTAAAGTTGGTTAAATCGCTTAGTTGACTGATGGTTTGTACCGGGCACATTAGTCCTCGGTGGGCACCGGCCGCGTCCACCACCCTGGCACTGTTGGGCATCGAACCGATTGTCATGATCAGTTAAGAGCGCACAACTTGGCCAATCAGCGAAACCAGCCAAAGGTGCAACATTGTTGCTGACCTTGCAGCGTTGAAGCCGTTATTAGCAGTATCAACCTGTTTCAATAATCCTATAAACTTGACTGGATTTAAACCAAATTGCAATTTGGTACCGACCAAAATCAACATGGAAATTGGATTTTTGGGTTATGAAACAACAAAGTTTGTTATTATCTTTGTTGAGGCCAAATTCCCCAACTTCGATTCTGCAGGTGGACTGTATGGGACTGTTTTATTCGGCGTGTGATCAAAACACTTGGAAAATCTCTTTTCTACTTCAAAAACTTTATTCCGATCATATTTACACCAAAACTTGACCTTACTCGATCACGTCTCAAACAGGAGTGGAAATTTTCCCTTTCTCTCTCTCCTTCCTTTCTTTGCGCGCGCTTCGTTGCGCGCCAAATCGCACCGCAACGACCGTTGCTCAGCTGTCAAAAACAGGCTGCGTTTGATCGCAGCAACCAGTGCGGCCGAATCGCTCGATTTTCACTTTTGCGTCAAATATTTTTTCGGAGGCAGATGTCCATCGCCGACATTCTCCCCCGCGGCTGCAAACTCCGGCAACTCAGAAGAACCGAAGTCCTCCTGAAGCAGGTCGCTGTCTTCGGTTGGCAGAGTTGCCAACAGGCCTACGCGCACCAGCGCGCTCCTTCCTGGGTAGGTTGCGGTTCGCCGTCACAGCACCAGCGTAAGCCACGCCGTGCGGAAAGCTCACCGGACGTCCACCGACTCTTGGCAGGCCGTCGTCGTTGTCTCTCAGGGCACTTCTTTTGAGTTCAATCACTTTCTCTTCCTTACACCTCAACACTTGCTTCGAATTGAAGCAGCACCTTTTTACCGGTTCTTCATGCAGGAACGTCTTCTCTCCCAGCTGCTTCACTGCTGCTTCCTTGGAGCTGGTTCCGGACGGTTCCTTCTTCGCGATCTTGGTGGCAGTTGAGAACCGGTCTTTCACCGACTCTGCTTTCTGCACCAGACGTCGCGCTCCATGGAACGGGACACGTTCCGTTCTTTGCGTAGCGGCGTTCAGCACGTGGACGACTTGGCAACTCAACTGCGGAGACGAGTCGTACGAGCCGGTCACGATCCAGCCCAGATCGGTCTCTCGCAGTGTCACCGTGCCGTTTGCAAGCTTGAACTCTTCCGATCGCAACAAATCCCACACGTAATCTGATCCCATCACCAGATCGATCTCGTGCGGCTCGTTGAAGTGTGGATCTGCCAGCTGCAATCCCCGTGGGACGCGCCAGGCAGAGATGTCGATCTTCTCAGACGGGATCCGTCCCGTCGGTTTCTCGGTGACAAGGCACGAAATTTTGTCGCTGAAGTTAACGTACCTGGACGCAAAACTCAGGGTGACACCCTTTTTCACTTGCGTCTTTGCTGCGTTAGCTCCGATGACCGTAACGTTGCACTTCTCGAAGGGTAGGCCGAGTTTCCGCGCCATCGCCTCCGACAGAATGTGCGCTTGTGAGCCGGAATCCAGCAACGTGCGACACGGATGGAATCTACCGGATGCGTCCACAACGTTGATAACAGCAGTCTGCAGAAGTACTCTCCGGGACGACTTCTGTGCTCCGCTGCTGAAACAAGACGTTGTCTGTTGCTCGTCGTCGGCGTCAGAGACAACAGGACTTGTTCCACTTGTCCAAGCCTCACCACGGGGGGTCGGTACTTGTGGAAGAGCCTCGACCGGCACGGAGAGAGCTGGGGTTTCTCCGGGATTGATCCGTGGGGGCTGCTGAGTCCGCTCATAATGCAGCAAACTGTTGTGCTTCTGGCCGCACTTGCAGGTACGCTCTGATGGACAGCTTTCCACTCGATGACCCTTGCGCAGGCAGTTGAAGCACATCCGCTCATCACGGATCTTGGCCCATCTCTCCGCGACACTCATGCCACGGAACGAGCCACATCGAAAGTTGGCGTGCGATCCACCACACAGCTCACATTCCACGTCGTTGGAAGTCATGGCTGCCGAGGCGATCCTCGTCGTTGGTTTCGATGACGTCTCTGGAAGAACCAGTTCGCCAGCAGACGTTGCGGTAGCGGCAGACTCACACCGTTCCAGTATGTCGCACCGCTTCTTCAGGAAGTCCATGGTCTCCTGATACTTAGGGAGCTGCTTTCGCTGAATGGAAGCCTCCCACAACTCTCGCGTTTCTCCGTCCAGGGCAGAGGACAGAATGTGGATCACGATCAGCTCCGAGACACCAAGCAGTTCCTGCTTGTGGAACCGCAAGTTCTCCACGTGTCTGGCGCACTCCTCAATCAGGTTCCGCAGTTCTTTCGACGACTTCTTCGTCATCTGCTTCAGCTGCAGAATTCCGCTGATATGGAGGTCAATGATCAGCCGTTGATTTTCGTAGCGCTCCTCAAGAGTCTCCCACGCAAGCTGGTAGTTGTTGTCCTTTATCGTTTGGGCATCGATGCTCCCTGAAGCCGCATCAACGAGCGACTTCTCCAGGTGGTACAGCTTTATGGCGTCCGAGTCTAACGATTTCTGCATCAGATCGGTGAAAATCGCTTTAAACTTGGGCCAGTTCTCGTACTGCCCGTCAAACGTCGGCAGGGGTACACTCAGTGGCTGCTGTTGAACGATGATCTGCTGGCCGGCTTGTCCAGCGCGGACAACCGCCTGGTTGCGTTCCAGTGGTGCCGTGAGCTCCCTGAGCTTCACCAACACCTCGTCGTACAGATGCTCGTACTCCAAATACCGAGCATCATTCTCGCTCGCCTGTTCCTCCGTTAGTTTGGAATCCAAAATCTTATTGTTCAGGTCGTCGTACTCACCGTAGTACTTCTCGATGTTAGCCTTGTAGACCTCGAACTGCGCTGCCGATATCACTGGCTGGGCTAGGGCAGTCTTGATCCGGGTTAGCTTGCCCTTAACGTGCCCTCGCCGGTTCAGCAACGCTTTCACCTCTTCGTCCGCCATTTTCCGCTTTTTCTCCGCGTACCGTTGCTTCGGAGTGAGCAGAAGTTGTTCGACCACGGGCTTGCGATCTTCTGGTTCGGATTCCGAATCGGTTTTCAGCTCGACGTTTTCTCCCGGGACCACGAACCCAAAAAAACTACGCCACATCCGCCGATTTCACTTCGCTTTTTCCTCTTCGTGTGCCAAGATGGCGACGCACGCTTCTTGTTGTCGCACACACACACACGCACTTTTCTCTGCTGCTCGAATGGCCAATGGGACCACCTTCTGCGCGCACTTCTTCTGCCGTGGCCAATGGGACCACTTTTCACTACCGGTGGCCAATGGGACCACTCCGGTTCACTTTTCACTGCCGGTGGCCAATGGGACCACTCACGGCTCACTTTCTGCTTCCGGCGGCCAATGGGACCACATCCGGAGCACTCCGCGTCGCTGGTTCTCCCACACGCGCGTCACTTCACGCTGTTCAAGGCCACGTGAAACGCCCTCCGGGAATGACGTCTTCCGGAACAGTTCACGGTCTTCTTTTCTATCCGTGCACTTCACTCCACGAGACACTCGCGACGTTCCAAACTTCCGCCGGTCTATTCGGGTCGAAAGGACCAAATGTTGAGGCCAAATTCCCCAACTTCGATTCTGCAGGTGGACTGTATGGGACTGTTTTATTCGGCGTGTGATCAAAACACTTGGAAAATCTCTTTTCTACTTCAAAAACTTTATTCCGATCATATTTACACCAAAACTTGACCTTACTCGATCACGTCTCAAACAGGAGTGGAAATTTTCCCTTTCTCTCTCTCCTTCCTTTCTTTGCGCGCGCTTCGTTGCGCGCCAAATCGCACCGCAACGACCGTTGCTCAGCTGTCAAAAACAGGCTGCGTTTGATCGCAGCAACCAGTGCGGCCGAATCGCTCGATTTTCACTTTTGCGTCAAATATTTTTTCGGAGGCAGATGTCCATCGCCGACAATCTTAATATCTTTTAATAAAAAGATCGTACCCGTACTTTTCTGCAGACAGAATTTTCTCTCTCTTGTTTGCCAGCTTCTTATGAAAATTTGGTCGCTCTCTTATGGAACTTCTCAAAGAGAAGTTACTTTTGCAGATGTTGCAAGTACGCGAACAGACCTAATAAGGAAAAATAAATTGTAAAAAAGTGCACTTCAACCATGCAATACAGGTAGAGTTGGTGATTCACGAATATGCCGATTGATGCAACTATCGATCATTTTCACCTTCGATAACATTTTGCTCGCAGGCAAGTGAGATTAATTTTTGGTCCATAGATGAAACTTTGGTAGAAGAAACAATAATTGGAAACATGATGTATTTAGATGTATACAACTTTATATGTTTGGAATTTGCTGTTTCAAACAATTAATTTTGGATTTCTTTATTTTTATTCGAAATGTATCGATATCATATGTCTTTACCCTAAGTTCCGTTCCACCGCAACCAGCGGCCAATTTGTTTTTCTTCATTGCTCCGGCAGAAGTCTCAGCGGTTAGTCGTGTTTTTTCGCGGTGTGTTTGGCGCGTTTTTCACGGCGATTCCGAGGCGTGTGCGAGCGGATAAGCCCGTTCCGGTGGTCTGAGAGGCCACAATCTGGTCGTCGTGGACACGGCGGCGGTGCAGCAGCGGAAGAGGAACGAGTTCCTGCATCCGAGCAGCAGCAGCAGGAGGAGTGAGCAGCAGCGGCCGCGGAGGCAGCTGAGGCGAGAGACGGTCGTTGGTCGGTGGAATCGGCCCAGGAGAGTCGACTGCGGTCGGCGGACCAGTTTTCGGCCAGGCCAGGTCGGAGACAACCCCGTTGTTTACGTGGCTGGCAGCAGGCAGCACAACAACAACAACAAGCGCGCGAAAACGAGCTTCCCGCGCATCCCGCTGCGGGCGGCAGCCAGTGCGGCCAATTCGGCGGTGAGTGCGAAAGGCGAGTTTTTTGTTAGCGTTTAGTTTTTTTTTTTTTTTTCTCACAGTTTTTTTTTTCGGTTAGTTTTTTTTTTTCTTTCTCCTTTTTTATTTTTGCGATTAGTTTCATCACTTTCATTTTCGTTTAGTTTATCGCGTTTCTTCGCAAACATGGATCCGACCGAGTCGGACCATGAGGAATTCGACTCCGATTCAACCCTTGAGGGTGACGAGGACGTGGAAATGGAGGACTCTGTTTTGGGAGTTCCTTCAAACACCACCAACAGGGACCTCTTCCTGAAGGATAAGGATCCTGGCGGTAAAGGGGGATCCTCGGACGGGTCTAAGAGGACGAAGCGAAAGCGTTCTAAATCAGATCCGAATCCGGTTCCCCCTCAACCACCGATTCCTCCCTTGACTCCAGACCCGATTCCTCCCAATCCAGATCCAATTCCTCCCAATCCAGATCCAATTCCTCCTAAAACACCGGTGCCGAATCCGGATCCAAATCCCCCCCCGCCCCTGAATCCTCATTCCCAAAAACCGATTCCTCGTCCTCGTCAGTATCAAGAGGGATCGCAAACGGAATGGGTGGTCTTCTTCCGGCCCAAACAGAAGCCGTTAAACTTTGTACAGATCACCAAGGATTTGCAGAAGCACTATCCTGGGGTGGTCGAATGTACCAAGCTGAACAAGAGCAAGCTCCGCGTGATCGTGAACTCCGCGGTGCAAGCTAATCAGATCGTAACTGATCTGCGGTTCAGCATTGAGTACCGTGTTTGGATTCCGGCCCACAAAGTCGAGATCGACGGCGTGGTGACCGATGACAGTCTGTCGCTTGTCGACCTCTCAAGGGCGGTGGGACGCTTCAAGAACCCTAAACTTCCAGCTGTGGAGGTACTCGAGTGCCGGCAACTGGGCAACGTCACCACCGAGGGTGGCCAGAAGAAGTTCATTCCTTCTGCCTCGTTCCGGGTGACTTTTGCAGGGTCAGCTCTGCCGGACTACATTGAGCTGTACAAGCTTCGGCTTCCAGTTCGATTGTACGTTCCGCGAGTGATGTGCTGCGAAAACTGCCAGCAGTTGGGACACACCAAAACCTACTGCAGCAACAAGAGCAAGTGCTCAAAGTGCGCCGGCCCCCACAAGGACGTGGATTGCCAAAAGCAGGCTGAAAAATGCCTGCTTTGTGGCGGGGAACCGCACAAAACTCGACAGTGCCCAAAGTACAAGGAGCGCGAGGACAAGATGAAGCGATCCTTGAGGGAACGCTCCAAGAAGTCCTTCGCGGAAATCCTTAGTCAGGTGACCCACCCCAATCGCTTCGCTCCTTTGGCGGACGAAGATTCGGGGGACGAAGATTCCGATGTGGAGGTCCTCTTCCAGAGAGACGAGGAAAGTGACTCTTCCGGGCCAAACCCGAAGCGCAACAAGGCTTCCAAGTCCAAAAAAGCCGCTGGCGGCAAGGGTAAGGAAAGTGACTCGTTGAACTTCGAGGAGGATTTTCCTTTCGGTCCGTCGGGTAAGCCCGCTCCGAAGCCGGCACCGAAGCCCGTTCCCAAGCCGCTGAAGCCCGTTCCCAAGCTGCCAAAGATCCCCCTGAAACCGGTTCCTCAACCGAATCCGATCACCGATGCCTTCAAAGGAGTCCTTCCTTTTTCCACAATCGTGGAATGGCTGTGCTCTTTTGTGAGTGAACCGACGCGTTTAATCATAAAGCGGTTTGAGCCTCTCGCTAGACACATCGGGAAACAGCTTGCTAGCACGATGCCCCTCTTGTCGTTCATTTCCTTTGATGGGTAATACACCAAAAACGAAAAACGGCATCTCCTTTCTACAATGGAATTGTAGAAGTTTAACCCCCAAGTTAAACGATTTTCAACAATTCGCATTCGAACGGGGCTGTGATGTGTTTGCGCTGAGCGAAACGTTTCTTATCGGAGATGAGACGCCAGCTTTCCGGGGGTACAACATCATCACAGAGAGCAGGGCAGGACCAAATAGAGGTGGAGGCGTACTGATTGGGATCAGGAAATGCCACACTTTTAGAAAGGTCACGCTCCCGAAGCTAGGAGGAATCGAAGCAGTCGCAGTACAGGCCAGGATCAGAGGACTGGACATTTGCATTGTGTCCGTCTACGTTCCTCCACAGGTGTCGTTAACTCGACAAAAGTTGTGGGGTATGCTTGAGCTGTTGCAGGCACCGCGACTGGTTCTGGGTGACTTTAATCTTCACAGCACCGAGTGGGGAAGTCACAAGACAGACCCTCAAGCATACCTGATTCATGAACTGTGCGACGACTTCCAGATGACCCTCCTAAACAGGGACAAGCAAGTTACGCGCATTGCAACACCACCAACGCCAACCACGTCCGGTACGAAGGCGAGTGCCATCGACTTGTCGCTCTGTTCCAACAGTCTGGCAGTTCTCTGTGACTGGAACGTGCTCCAAGATCCTCGTGGCAGTGATCATTTGCCGATCGCTATTCTGGTTAGCCATGGCCCACAGCAATCGACAACGGTGGAGATGCCTTACGATCTGACGCGAAATATCGACTGGAAACAGTACGCGGAGGCAGTCTCCATTGGAGTTGAGTTGCGAGCAGGGTTGGCACCGCTTGAAGAATATGCGTATCTGGCTAATTTGATCTATGACAGTGCGTTACAAGCTCAGACGAAACCCGTCCCGGGACCATACATCCGAACGCGCCCTCCACTTCCCTGGTGGGACAAGGAGTGTACGGATCTCTCGGCGGCCAGGTCAGAAGCTTATGTGGACTTCTGCAAGTGTGGAATCCGAGCGAACTTCCAAAAGTACAGAGCTCTTGATCGCAGGTACAGTAATACTCTGAAGCGAAAGAAGCGAATGTACTGGCGGGAGTTCGTTGAAGGACTACCAGCAGATACGTCCATGAGCACTCTGTGGCGCGTTGCGAGGGCCATGCGTAGAGGTTCCGTTCCGAACGAGAGTGTGGAAAAATCGGACAAGTGGATATTGGATTTCGCCAAGAAGGTGTGCCCGGACTCGGTGCCGACACAACCATCATTCGACGTTGTTGATGGGAGCGATTCTAATCCTCCCTTCTCGATGGTAGAGCTCTCCATAGCACTATTGACGGGCAACAACACTGCTCCTGGTCCGGACAAGATCAAGTTCAGCTTGCTGAAGAATCTTCCGGACGTCGCCAAGCAGCGTCTGTTGAAACTGTTCAACACGTTCGTGGAGCAGAACGTAATTCCACACGAATGGCGACAGGTCCGGGTGGTTGCCATTCAAAAGCCCGGTAAGCCGGCGTCCGACCACAACTCGTATCGTCCAATCAGCTTGCTGTCATGTCTACGAAAGTTGCTGGAGAAGATGATCCTCGACCGCCTCGAACCATGGATGGAACGAGAGCACTTGCTGTCAGACACGCAGTATGGCTTCCGGAGAGGCAAGGGAACAAGCGACTGTCTAGCCTTGCTGGCCACAGGAATCGACATAGCCCGTGGTAAAAAACAGCAAATGGCTTCTGTCTTCCTAGACATCAAGGGTGCATTCGATTCAGTCTCCATCGAGGTGTTGGGAGTAAAGCTGCGGCGGAGCGGTCTCAATCCGACGATGTGCAACTTCCTCATCAACCTGTTGTCTGAAAAACACATGCACTTTGTGCAAGGTGATCTGGCAATCACCCGGATAAGTTACATGGGTTTGGCACAAGGCTCACGCCTTAGTCCATCCATGTATAACTTCTACGTCAGCGATATCGATGATTGCTTGACCGGAGACTGCACCCTTATACAGTACGCAGATGACGCAGTGGTTTCAATCGCTGCCAAGAAGGAAGTCGATCTGCTAGAACCCTTGCAAGATACCCTGAACAACTTGGCCCATTGGGCAGTTGGAAAGGGTATTGAATTCTCTCCGGAGAAGACGGAACTGGTCGTTTTTACGGGGAAGCATGAACCGCCGCAGCTCAATCTTTCTCTCTCGGGAAAGACTATCGAGCAGTCGGACCACTTCATGTACATGGGTACCATCTTCGATCAAAAGGGAACATGGGGGAAGCACATCAACTACCTGAAGCAAAAGTGCCTGCAAAGAACTAATTTTCTGCGCAGCGTCTCTGGCAATCGGTGGGGTGCTCATCCTTCTGACCTGCTTCGACTGTACAAGACAACGATACTCTCGGTGCTGGAATATGGCAGTTTTTGCTTCCAATCAGCTGCGAAATCACGCTTGTTGGTTCTCCAGCGGATACAGTACCGATGTCTTCGCATTGTCTTGGGATGCATGCACTCAACTCACAACATGACCCTCGAGGTCTTGGCGGGAGTGTTGCCTCTGCGAACTCGTTACTACGAACTGTCTTACCGGTTCCTGATCCGGTGTGATTACAGGAATAAACTGGTAATTGACAACTTTGAAACGTTGCTGAACCTTCACGTTGAGTCTCGGCACATGCTTCTATATTATGACTTTATGTCATCGTGGGAGTGGAGCCCGAGCACAACGGTACAGCGCACGCCTCCGTTAACCAGCAGCACCCTGATTGGCTTCGACACGTCCATGAAAGCCGATACTCGCGGTATCCCAAACCATCTTCTGCGGGGAGTTGTACCGTCGATCTTCGCATCAAAGTACAGCCATGTTCCTCCACACAACAGATTCTTCACCGATGGCTCCAAGCTCGACGGCTGTACGGGCTTCGGTGTTTATCATGAATCTCATCAGCTGTTCTTTAAGCTGAAGGACCCGAGTTCGGTTTACGTCGCAGAGTTAGCCGCGGTTTACTGCGCACTGCGAATCATCGAGACCATGCCACCTGACCACTACTTCATCTTCACCGATAGCTTTAGCTCTGTTGAGGCTATCCGGTCTCTGAAGCCGACCAGGGAGTCTACGTTTTTCCTCACGGAAATACGCAAGACTTTAAACAACCTGGCGGCTCAGTCCTTCAGCATCACGGTGGTGTGGGTCCGCGCTCATTGCTCGATTCCGGGTAATGAGAAAGCGGACTTGCTCGCCAAGAAGGGTGCTGAGAGTGGGAACATTTTTGAAAGGCCAATTAGCCTACAAGAATGCTACGGTTTTCCGAGGCAGCGTGCGCTTCTGGATTGGCAAAATCAATGGGACGGCGACACCAAGGGACGTTGGATGTATTCCATACGACCTAAGGTGCAAAGAAAAGCCTGGTTCAAGGGGATGGACTTGACGCGTGGATTCATCAGAACGATGTCCCGCCTTATGTCGAACCATTACTCGTCCAAGGCTCATCTTTACCGTATCAACATGAGTGATACGAACCTTTGCGACTGTGGGCAGGGTTATCAGGACATCGACCATCTCGTATGGGCGTGTCCAGATCACCAGGCTCACAGAATTAAGTTGAAAGATACCCTCAGGGCCCGAGGAAGACCACCAGAAATCCCGATGCGAGACGCGCTATCTCAACTAGACCTTGATGTTCTCTATCCTATCTATCAGTTCCTCTCAGATTCCAAAATATCTATTTAGTTTTCTTCCAGTTAGTTTTCTTTCAGTTAGTTTTCCTCTATTTAGTATAACTCGCCTTCACACAAAGCCGTCGTTTCTGGTTTGCACCGGATGCAAAGCAAGATCGCCCCAGCAGCTGGACACCGAGTTGCGGCTGAGGACAAAACGCAAAGGCCAGCAGAGCCAACCAAGACCCCTACACAATCCCCCTTCCCTTCCCACGCCTTGTATTTAACATCAATCCCTTCCCTACTAACCCCGAGTAGGCCGCGGGTAATCGGCTCCCCTCCCACTAACATTTACACACAAGATCCTCTGTAATTATTAAGTCAAATGTAATTACAAAAGCCGACTCGGTCCTAACCAGGTCCCAGTACCGAAAAGGACCTAATAAAAATAATTTTATGAAAAAAAAAAAAAAAAAAAAAAAATTTGTTTTTCTTCGTGGTTCCATCTTCAAGGTTACACAGCACGCTGCTGGCTGGAGTTTTGAACTTTTGCTCTGCCATATTGAATTTCTCTCGTTCGTAGTCGACGTGAATGACGATGCAGTTGTTCCGATTAGCTGAAACATTTGCACCCTTCCAAGTTCGAGTGAGCTAATCGATCCGTCATCACCGCACCGTGAACCTTCCATCAACACCGGCGTTATGGTTTTAGGTTTTCTTTTAACTTTTCATTGCCGTTGATGCATTGTGCATCTCGAGAAGCTCACGATTCATTGAGCGATTAATTTACGGTGCGTGATGGCGGCCTGAAAGGCTCCGACCTAATTGGTACCTGTGGTAATTGTGATTTAGCAATAAAACGACTCTTCGGCAGTGGTTTACGATTATTGCGTCACTGCCGCGAAATAGTTCACGTCAAGCTCCCGACGACATCCACGCAAAGTGCTTATAATAAATTTTAATAACAGCTGCATTAGGTTTCATTTATGCATTTATCATTAAGATATTGTGTAGTCCTAACATTTGTTGGATGAGCTGCCAACATCAAACAAATTATCGTTAACTAAATCGTGTAATTACCTGCCGTAGCAAACCAGAGTTTACTCCAATCGAATCAAGGCCTAATTCAAACGAAGGAAACGATTATGTCTTTCTTTCGTCTACTTATCCTTACCATCGCGGAAAACGTGTCCCCCCTGCAATCCCTTATTGAATCTATAAATCCATTCAACCTCTATTGCTGAATACTTTTGCCAGCCTGGTGATGAAAAGACATCCTTTCAACTGAAGACCCCTCACTCCACCCCCGCAATGAGAAATGGGACTCCAGTGGCGTTCCCAACCAAGGTAGCTAGGGGTTATATTCCTTTAATAAAATTACAGCCCGATTACGTGCTCCACGTGCTTACGACGGATAACAAGGGCGCCGTCGTGGTTCACCTTTGCTCAAGTAGTGTTCCCTCAAACGGCCAGCCGACCGACCGCTCCAGAGTGGTAATCACTGTGAAGGTTTCTTCTTTTTTTGGGAACTCTGTTTGGACCATTTCTTGCCTTCCTCATTCTTTCTTTTGACCGAGATATGATTTGATGTTTGTGTGTGGGTGTGGTTTTTATTCGGAAAGAGGAACCACCGAAAACCCACTTCCGATTCCGATCACGCACGCCACCTGTACAAGCTCGTTATGACGGTTGGCTTTGACCGTAGGGGGTGTACAATGAGAAAAGCTTGTCAGAATTTGAGAATGAATGTAGTTTTTTTGGCATGGGGTTTTGTCACTGTTTGAACAGAGGATAAAAACAACTTTATTTCATTAATGCCTTTTGCCTATTCATTAATTCATTCATAAAAAATCAGCATTTTTTCATTATTTTATTATTTGTTTCTTTTTTTTTTTTTTGTTGGAAAATGTTTACTAATCTCTATCATTTAGAAAACATTCTTCATAGTTCTGCGAAAACTTCTCAAACAGATCCTAGAGATCACTCTTTTTGGGACTATGAAAGGCACTTGTCACATGTCACTCCAGAAGGACAGGAAAGAAACTAGTTTACAACCGGAAAAAATCCTTTCACACGTTATATATATTTTTCGTGCTAGTTCACAGTTGATTCGCTAGATTCTCTAAGTTTCAATTGTAATCGGTAAAATTCCATGATGAAAATTGTAAACAAACTGTAATCAAACATACATTATATATTTTTTCCATTTGTTCAAAAGCTCTGTTAAAAACGTTAAATGTTTATTTTGATTTTATTATTTACTCGTGTTAAGTATATTAAAAAAAACGCCATTAAGCAATTTCGATGCAGTTTGATAATCGGTTTATTGTTTTTCTTTCGTGGTAATGCTATAATTATATTTTGTTTGTTCAACAAAGAAAAATCATTTAAGCTCATTTCGCCAAGCTTCTCACGAGGAAATAATTTGCGCTCCCAATTAAAAGCAGTGAGTTGAATTCGACGAAAACCCGTAAGAACCGAGAAACACTCTTTCACTTTTGCTCTCGATGTTTTGTTCGTATTTTCGTAACAAACATCAGCAAAAGCCAACCAAATACGTCAGCAGTGAGAATCGGTGAGTTGGTTCAAGGCGGTATGGCACCAGCAATAGCCTTCACATCTGGCACGTGTATAAAATTTCTTATAGCACCTCATCTGATGAAGTCAGTCATTCTGTAACTGCACCACACTCCACATCTGACAAAGCGCTAAATTATTATGTTTGTTTCATTAAGCACCGAACAAGTCATATATCGCGAGGCATGAAATTCAATTTCACACATACAACCCGCTCCCCTTACCCCCCAAATACATACACAATCTTGATAATAAAGTGCTCCGTAATTTCTCCCTTCGACACTTTATTCAACCCCTAACACGGTGGTGGCAAACAATCAGTCACGTGTGTGGGTGCTTGTGAAAAACACCCAACACATGTACCTATTAAGGCTCAGTCACCTGCCCTGGCGACCTCTTCATTCAGTAGCAAAAAAAAGCTCCCTCTCCAATCCGGACAGGTAAAGCGTTTAATAACGTGACCAAGTGTAATTTATATCTTTCACCTCTTGATTTTTATCTCACCTTTCTTACACTTTTTTTTTTTTGCTGACTTTTTCCTTTTGCTGTGGCAGGCTGCCGGTTTGCTTCTTTCGGGTCGGCAAAGTCGAAAATCTTTCCAAATTGGGAAAGAGGGGGTGGCTCAGGTGTTAAATGATTTGTGTCCACCGAAAAATCCTGCCGTAGTAGGTGTTGGTGTTTTGCCAACATTGCCTCCGACCGTGCCCTCAACAACGATTCCTGAACCTGATTAGGGTTGTTTTCACGAAACTGGTACTTGATACAGGTGCTGAGTTCATTTCCGAGATTGACTTTTGCGCCGTTCTGGTATAACTGTGAACGAAAGTGACGTTTGAGCAGGGGGAAAATTGAGAATGTTTGGACTATGGGATCATTACGAACATTCTAACGAATTTTTTTTTCCTTCGAATCTGCGTAATTGCAATGACGTTATGTGAAGCAACAATCAAATGTTAATACTAAAAAAAAAACGAGCAAATTAATTACTCTACACTGTTTTTGATAAAGCCTCATGATTGAAATGAATGTTGTAGGTTTACACACCATTGAATAACTGTCAAGCAAATCAATTTATTTATTTCAATGAATCTCAGTCCTAAACACGCTGCCATGTCACATGACACCCCGGCGGGCTAATTAGAAATGTATTTTATTTCCCACGCCATCATGAAGTATTACAGTCTGCAACTAATTGACATCAATTCGAAGCTGACGCAAATTTTAAAGTGATAAATTTATTGGCCGGAATACGTCATTTCCGAAATGCCAATCGAGTTTGCCGAACAAATATTAAAAAGAGTCCTACATTGTTAAAATTAATTGTCACACGAATAATAAATTAATCCAATCAAGTGGTGTATATTTGGTCGTTTTCCTGCCGCATTCGAGTATTTGAATGAAAAGTGGCCCCGACTACAAACTCTGAAAACAATCGAGCTTAAGCCACCCTTTCCTTCCGCGATTTTCATCCCATTTTTGCATTTGTGTGCATGTGTGTATGCATCGATCCAGAGTAAAAAAAAAACAATTTCAAATAATGGAACAAGCCCCCACTCCTGGCCTGGGGCGATCTCCCACACTTGGACAGTTTGCTCACAAACAGCAATTTTATCAGTCGCTGCAAGTTTTGTTTGCATTTTCACCGTCTGATCGTCGCCGGCCGATATCGATATTTAACTCTCGACTTTTCGTAGTCGATTCTTTATTGTTTCGCTCGAAATCCGTTGGTTTCTGCTTTTTGGAACGAAACAAAATTCCCAAATCCATTCATCTGGCTTTTTTTTGCGCCCGTCAGGACACTCCCCCAAGGAGTCATATTTATGTGCGAGTGGAAATCTGAACATAAATAAATAAATCTTGTCGACCAAAGGAGAGCCTTGAATGAAACATATTTTTGAGCGTTTGGTCCATCCTAAAATGGCTTATATTTGAAAATATACATGTTCAAAATTTATACATTGTAAACTTGTGATAAAATCATCAAATATTACCAATGTTATTATAACTCTACATTTCTCGGGTTAGTTTTCAAAAGGTCGTAAGCGCCAGTTGTCCAAAATTGAGTTTTTGGCACGGTTGCACTCTTCAAACGCACTACTAACGATCTACTCGAGCAGAATTTCCAAAAAAATAATTTTAAACAAAAATATAGCCCGCATATAAAAGGTCGAATGTGCATTTCATACGGAGGAGTCACATACGTCCTTGGTGATGCAAGGTCGTAAGTACTGATAATTTGAAAAATGTACTTACGCTCATAGAAAAAGGACGTAAGTTCAGTTATAATTGCTTTATTATTATGCACACATGAGTTTTAACGAAAAATGATGAAAATTTGTTACCCAGTAAAATCACAGCGCTGATTAAATGACTTAAAAGATGCGCAAAGAATATTTTCCTATTGCCCAGCCAACAAAACGAAGTTTCAGCCATTCATTCCGGCAGAAACGGCTAGCTTCCCCCAAAATCATCATATTGTGTGGCAGCCTGAATCAACACAAAATCAAGAGGAACAGAATCTGTTCAGGAACGAGCGATAATGACCGCATCCATCTTATCACGCATAAACGCCCTCTGAAAACTCCAGGAACCCCGAGTTCTTCAAGGTCCTATGGACCACTGAAGAAAAGATAAACAAATCAGTGGTAATTCGTCCTTTTGTTCGTGCTCTCAGCTAGCGTATGAGCCAACGCGAGAGAGAGAATAAAATCTGTCAGACGGACCTTTCTCCTCTGCGATGTTTTCTCCCAATCTCCTCCAAAAACACAAAACATCGACTGCTCTCTTTGCGGGGGGTGTTGAAACGATGTTCAAAATAAGAATTATTGATTCTAATGTGTTTTAGTAGCAAAAAAAATAAATTTTACTAATGGTCGTATTGTCATTCTTACTCAAAAAAAGTCCCAAGTACAGGGACGTAAGAAACAATTTGCACAATGTGCATGTAAAAGGTCGAATCAACCTTGTGTGATAAAACAAGGCTAAAACACACATTAATTGTTAACAAATTTAATTCACTTGATATGGCTACTATAGCTTATAGTCAATGCAATGATTTTGACTAAAAATATAACCTTGAAACCCACTTACATGTTAATACGAATTAAAATAAAGGTCGAAAACTTGTTCATCATTTTTCTCCGCTTAAGGGGTTTGGTTCTTACGACGTTTTGAAAACTAAACCGAGATTTTAACGTTATCATTTTCTCTTTTAATTTCAGGTAACGTTCTGTACGAATAGTGCTCCTTAAAAATGCGCTAATCGACATATTTTCATTATTGTGCATTTCAAACCGGTACTACAATTTTCATGCATAAATGGTAAGCAATCATTCTAAGAAACCAAACACCTCCATTTAATCACCATTTCTTAGAACAAATCTATGTAGGCGCCTGATTTGCTTAGAATATAATCATTTGCTTTTGTTTGATACGAAACTCGAATTTTTTGAATTTTATGTCAGTAAACGCTTCGATATGTCAAGGTATGATAGCTTTGACCTCCTTGAACACACTCCAAATGATTGAAATGAGTTCTAATGCATTTCCTGTAAATAAATAAAATTGTAAATGTCTAGTATAAAATTACTAAAATACTATGCAGTTAACTTAACCAACCATGCGCTGTCACGTGTTTCTGTGAGGTATAAAGAATAAAGGGATGCGCATGGCTGCGTATGTTGCGCTTGCGTTTCGGTTTAAACATTTCGTCAGCTGTGTGCTATCTTGTGACATAGACCATTTTGGTCGAAAATGAGTTAATGATGACGTTTTGCTATACTTAACAAAAACTACAAGATGCTTTAACCCGATTTTGGGAACTCGCTTCCGTTCCCCGGATATCGCAATGCACACTTGTGACATAGACCATTTTATCATCAAAATGATCGTGCACACTTGTGACACGTCATACATGTTGTTGGAAAATGTGGAAAATTTCTCTTGTTTTTCACAAATTTATGTTGATACACATTTTCTAAAGGCAATGCAATGTTTTGTTTTTGAAAATATACTGATTAGGTCGGTTAAACTATTCATTAAAGCTTATTTTAGTTTATATGGGAATTCTGTGCACACTTGTGACACGTAGTACAATTTTACTTTCAAAACACACTTGTGACACGTGCTTTTCGGATTTTTGTTTACATAATTTATTGTATCTTTTAACTGGTGTAACCAAATAAGTTGAAACTTGGAGCGATTGTTTAGCGATAGTATACGAACTGATTGCTTCAAAAAGTTTGACTCTATCATTCATAGTTTTGAATATATTTATCGTCAAACTTTAAAAATCGATTTTCTTGAATAGTACTAAATGGTCGTTGTCACAAGATAGCACACTGCTGACGATTTACTGACATAAAATTCAAAAATGTCAAGAATCAAAAGCAAATAACATCGAAACCAAAAACAAGTTTTGAAAATAAATGATTGGAAAAAATGCCATCATAATCATTACACTATCAGTTTTTCTTCAAACGCTAAACCATTCCTTACAAAACCGTACGTGACAGAATAAAACACCATAAAACCTCAGAAACCCAGAAAAACAAATGATTGCGGTGGCTACCTTCACCAACGGAATTGTCCGAGAAAAACGTGCTCGTGCCGATTTCTTCTCCTCTCTCAATGAGTGTGTGGGAAAAACCCCTGACCACAGGGAGAGGGAAAGGGAATGGAAAACCACGTGCACGCCCCCACCTCCACCAGGGTGCTCCGGACCGGATTGTGCATGCAAATTGCTGGCGGCAAAAATCCTCCAGGAAAAACAAATAAAAATCCATCACGAATGGCACAGATAGGGGTGATTAATTAAAAAAAATTAAACACAAACCAGGAGAAGGACCAGAATCGACCGGCCGCAAGCCAACAGGACACGAACAAGGGACAATCGAGTAAAAATAACAACAGTGAAAATTATTCTTTGTTTATTTTGTCATTCAGCTTTTCAACCCCCTCGCCCCATTCCACATAGTTGGTCACAACTCGAGAAGCCTATTAGCATTCGAGCTCGTATTTTTTTTTGCGAACCCGATTGTGAGTAAAATGTTTGTAGTGACACATTGTTAGCAAGCTTTTTGATCAACGGTTTTTACCCCGTTTCCTTCCCACCTGGTTTGATACTGATTGCAAAAATCTGTGGCAATTTCGCTTCCCATTAGACATGTTAGTTTGGATCATTGATTTGCATGTGCATGAAAAAAGTACTTCAAAAACTTTTCTGCCAATGCACTCGTAATGAGCGATAATTCACTAAACTTGCTAATGAAGTGGATTCGGTTTATAAAAGTGGAGGGAAAAAACCTAGTACTTCTTCCGCTCAATGAAACAGAACGAAAGCTTACGAAAACATTTACAAAGCCATCGAATCGCACATATTTTGCAATCACTGCAAAACCAGTTAGAATCACGTACAAGCACCTCGCATGCGTCCAGCCTGGATTATTTATTAGATTAAAATAGATAAATAATAGTGATCTGATTCGATTTCCCTGGTGCGGGTCCGGTAGGGGGTTCGATTCTATTCCAACAGTAAAGTACAACCCAGCCCCACTCACCTGTCTGCGTCAACATAAGCTCGAGCTCGAGCTCGATGTCACATTGGCATCGATGATTTAAATGCATACAGCATCCATACTGGTACCCTGAGTACGGTCATCTCGCGTCGGTGACATGAAACGTATCCTGATGGGGAACCAAGAGTGAACCAACAACGAGGACACTCGTTGGTGGTGGAATGAGATTGGAAATGAATTTTAATTTTGTTTCACGCTGATTGAGTATTGTGCGTATGCTATCTCGAAACAGGAAAATAAAATGTTGTGGTAAAGGTGAAGAGTTGACGGGAGATTGCTAAGTGCTTGAATACTTTAAAAGCTATTTTCAGTGCCTGTGTCTTCTTTTTTTAATCTAAAGTTTAATTTGTATTAAAATCTTTTGAGGGCAATTTTCATCACTTTTGAGTTACTGATGCCTGATGCCAAACCAAAAATATCCAATACTTTGTTCTAGAAATATTAAGGAAATCCATTTTTTTTTCGAGAAAACAGTTATGTATGCTTGCGTTTTTCTCAGCATGCTGTTTTTGCACATGGGACATTTATGCGATCATGTTCAGAATGGTGCTCATAATCCGTCTGCCTGTTTGGATCAATCGGACCGCGCACTGGACTCACAATTCAGAGGTCGCCAGTTCGAATCCCGAGGCGGACGCAAAAAAATAATCAAAGTTCGTTTCGGTGCCCTCTCCCCGTGCCATACCTTCACACTGTGGATCCGTTGACGAAACCGCATGGTTTAAGAGGGCCACATTATAAGGTGTTATGTCGATTCCGTTCCGCTCATAATCCGAAAAACATAAATATTTACTTCACATGCATCAGACTACTAATGGATTCCATGCAAATAATGTTATTTGGGTGGAGGGTATTACACTGAAAATTATTTTTCTATTTCCCCTTTTCGATATGGAAACTTCTAATTCCAGCCGAGGATGATCCCTCGCAAACAACATTATCCAGTGCATCGTTTGACCATTATCGAGCACCAAACTCGTAGCCATACATTATTGGACTCTACCACCTCCTGACCACTTCAGCCATCCCTAGTCCAACGCTTATCGGGGACGGTTCCACCGTGGCGGACAAAAGGCATCAAGATTTACTACCCCCGGACTGCGTTCGCCTGATTTAGTACTGGCCAGTAGAATAGACAGGAGTGCGTCAGTTTGGAATTTATTTGTGACCTAATGGAACAACACCGCGGATGATGGCACGCGTTCAACCCCGTCCCGTCACACAGGGTGGTGTTGGTGGTCAATGGCTGAGTTTTGATCAAATCCCTCGCGGTGCTGCTGCCGTGATTTATGGCAACAATTTAATTAACTATCATGAGTCGAATTGAATTTTAAGTATGTTTCCGCACCGTCAATATGCGGTCGGTGTGGCACATCAGGTCACCATTAGTTCCAAATTTTGATGAATGACTGTGGCATGCATTGATTAATTTTAACCCGAGCAAAACTAGGCCACGAACGTTTCGTCTTCAAAGAATTCGCTTTGATCATTCCCTGCGGTGAAAGGTTCACCTTGGGACCGAACATACAGCTCGCTAATTTTCACACCGGGTCGTCACCCCGGTCGCCTTTGCCACAGTTGAAATTAATTTAAATTTTAATTTGAACTTAATGAACGATTAATTAAAATTAATTGAACGACAAAGTGCTCGTGAGCAGGGCAAGGTACGACTCGATTCGTCGTTACAGGCCCACCGAGACTTGGAGCACTAATAGCCTCTCGAACGAGCTAGGACCACTGACTACCGCGGTGAACTTTGTCCTTGTTCCTGCCAATAAAGGACGGTTCCGGTAAAGGGTTATGTAAAAGGGGGGTGGAGTGGGAACGTGCAAAAGGACTACAACCAGCGGACAAACCCGGCCCTAGTTGCCGTTTAATTACTTTCTAACATGCATCATCGCCTTTTACCGTCCAAGTTCTGCTTCTTGGAGAAGTTACTTCCTCGGCAGTAACCCGTTACAGGCACTTGCGCAAGAAAAGAAGCCTTGAAGTGGGTAAGGTGTCTTACCTCGAAATTCGGGAAGAAACGAGTTTTGATTCGACGGTTTTACGTTCGGTAATGCTTATTTATTGCGTCTTTTCGAGGTCATTACGGAAATTTACTCCCCAATTAATAAGTTTGGAAAATGTAGTATGCGGAAAACGTAGTAATGCTATAAACATTCAATAGTCCACTAGTCAAGCTAGGTTATATCCAACAAATGTCAATATCAGGTAAACTTAAAATTTCTATCGAAAATTTATAATGTAAATATTTAGTTTTTTAAGCAAATTTGGGTAAATGTTGTCTCTTTACCAGAAAAAATTTAAAGATGTTTTACGTTGGACTCAATTATCCGAAGTCCTCACATACAACTTTAATTTAGAAAAACGCATCTACGAATAGCTTTGGAACTTTGGATAATTCAAAACATCGTCGAGGCTTCGTTAAATCTAGGCTTTAAGGTGAAGCCGTTGATCATTTTCGCAGAAAATTGATCATCACTACAAAATATTCTTTATTAAATTCAATTTAACGAATTTCAGCACCAAAATTAATCAGCTTATGCTAGTTGAACCCTTCTTGAAGGTGCTGAAGGAATTTTTGATCTAAATCAAATGTGTCTCAAAATTTATATGATTTTGTGGCACAGTCATTGACGTCCTAGTTGGCAATCATTGATTAATGACGATTTCCATAACTTTACAAGGAATATTCTTTATTAAATTCAATTTAACGAATTTCAGCACCAAAATGAATCAGCTTATGCTAGTTGTACCCTTCTTGAAGGTGCTGAAGGAATTTTTGATCTATATCAAATGTGTCTCAAAATTTATATAATTTTGTGGCACAGTCATTGACGTCCTAGTTGGCAATCATTGATTAATGACGATTTCCATAACTTTACAAGGAATGGGATAATCGTTACCAAAAGGAATCAGCATGTGTAGGGCACTATTCTAAACAACTTGCTGAAGGAATTTTGTCAAAATATTGAAAGCGACGCAACATTTATACATTCGTCGATTTATATCTTTGAACGAAAAATCATGGCAATGATGGAAGTCTTCACGTTAACTATCTAATATTTTTATCAAGTCTAAAAAAATCAAGCTAAAAAATTATAAACATACAAAAAACTATCGTTCAGTTTCACAAAGTTATACACAATGGAGCTCACTTGGACGGAAAATTTTCTTATTGAAGCATTCATCACAGCAAATTATACAACAGTGGCTCAACAAGAAATAAAAAAAATAAAACTACAAACTTCATTACGATTTGTTTCGTTCGCCATCAGTCGAGACGGCCTCTACTTCCATGGGCCGAGGGAGAAGGGACGGCCGCGGCCATTCCGGCAGAGATCTCTCCCCGGGAGCTTTGTAAACAGCATTCGCAACAGCAAGGCAAACACACGCTTGTATGCGATGTATACGATGTTGTGTACGCAATTCGCGAACCATGGAACGGAACGTCCTGCGGATGGACACCCCGGCAGCCGGCCATTCAATGTATCACAAAAAAATGGTTTTAATGCCAACAATAAACATTTAAAATTTTTGTTTACTCCGCCATGGCCCAAAGTTATATTTTCATTTAGCACCCCAACGCCACACGATGAACGAAACCATTGCGAGGACGAAGTCAAAATTTTGCAGCATTGAGCCCAACTTTGGACGGGGAAATGTGGAAAACTGGCACGGGAGTTATGCTTAGTAGGGGGACGACGTGCCGAAATATATGTACTCGTGTTTCCTGGTTTTTGTACGGAAATGAAGTCACACTCTGGCGGGTGTTTATGTGTGCCACTAGCAAGGCATCCACTTGACGAAAACAGGCTCACGTGGGAAAGTTAGATGTATTACAAATTGGGATGCAGTTTCAACAGCACCAGCGCAACCTCGCTGGTATATTGTGAAATCAGAAGGATCGGGAAAAGCACGCTAGCGTGAATAAATTCCATCTCGTACTCATCAAAAGTTGGATACGAAATGAACGACGCTGGTTCGTGCAAACTTTGTTGTTTATGGAGTGGATCGCAGAGATGTTCAATTTAATTTTTCTTTTATAAATTTGAAATCTCAGAATTATTCTTATCGAAAAACATCATAAAAATGTTTGAAGTAACTGTCGAGATAATAAATTTTTCGGTAAAAAGAGCATTATTGAGATCGAGAAGATCGACTCGACAACCAAAGAGTCGACTGTATATAGTTTGTACTTGGTTTTAAAATAGAATTATTATATATTTCTATCTAATTATGCGTTTTTTTTTTTTTTTTTTTTTTTTGAATGAAACTACATCAAAAGAAATCATTTGCTTCATTTGCCTTCATACTAAATTTGTATAATTAATAAAGAAATATATATAAAACAAAAGCTTCATTTAAACGCCATGTTCAAGATGATACAAAATCTAATCGGAAGCAATGATTTAATTTATGTGCGCACCAACATTTATCTACACAGTAAAAAATTGTGTAAATTACGAAGCTGTAAATTCACAAGGTTGAACCTCAATTTAGACTAAAAAAGTGACATTACACCAGAAAAGTGATAAAATTACACATTTTCAGAGGTAAAATTACACATTTGTTCCGACGTGAAAAATGTACCCCTTCCCAGATGTAATATTACCATGATTTTTTTACTGTGGATGGGGGTAGCAAAAATAAGGGAGTGCCCATGGTTGCTTAAGATGATTCCTTAGCATTTATACCGAAATTTACCATTTTATTTATTGACAGAGAATTCTTTAAAATTCAATACTGTCGATTGAAGCGTGTTCAGGGATCCCAAATCTATCATATCTTGAAGAAAGTGAATCGTTTACTATCATCAACTTGAAAAATATCGAGTTGTGTAATTTGTTCAATTTTGATGATTGTAAAAATGTTACATTTTTTTTTCTATGATAAAGGTATTACTTTTATATTTTATTTGAGAAATTACAAAATGTGCTTCCCTAGTTTCAATGAGTACCTGGTAAAACATTTTCGTATGATTCCCATGCGTTTTTCCACTTTTGGAAAAGCTGTCAAAACTTTAACCAGGCAGTGATTTTCGAAACGATGCAGAACACTGTTCATCATTGTGTTGCTCCTACTTCCCATGAGGTGGGGGTTGATGGGGAATATTTTCAGAACCATTCAAATATGTATGCAGGTTCTCCCAAAAGCTATCCAGCGTAAACGAAGCAACAACTTTTGCTTCACATTCCATCGAGGGATTTCTGCTGCGTGTAGTTTTGCTTCATTCTGCGTAATTAAATCCCAATTATTTGTGCAATAATGAAAATGAAAAATTAAATTAAAATTTAATTGTTTTTCTTCATCACCGCTGTGCGGGAAGAGCTTAACTGCTCCTGGGAGTAATCACTCTTTCTCCCTTTCTCTCTGTCTCTCTGTCTCTCTTTCCCAGTGCTCTACATTTGTCCATATCCGCTTCCGCCCTGCGAGTGCGCCCCGTGCCAGGCCCCAAAACAGCAAGTGGTCTTGGTCTTGGTCGTCGTTGTAAATAAGTGCCCACACCCTTCTTCGCTCGAAACTGTCGATTTCCTTGGGAAAGCTCGCCTCGGAGTTGTTTACCAGAAAACGTCCCCTTCCCTCCCGTCCACCCCCAAACAGTAACGTCACCACCAGCACCAGATCAGGGAGAGACGGCTGACGCCAACAATCACGACGACCACCACCGCCACCCAAAGGGGAAATGGCACGTTCAACTTTTGCAATTATTTATGCGCGCAGTTTTATTATTGCTCTCCGGCATCCTTCCTCTCAAAAGTGCTTACAGTTTCCCCTGCCTCCTTCCGTTTCCGCCCCCAGCAGCAGCACACACACAGTCGCAAACTTGGGCTTTGATTGCTCCTGCTGGTGCCATTAAAAACTAGCTTCATTATCTGCTCTTGTCTGTCGGCGATTTTTGTTTTTTTTTTGTCGCTGTATACGGCACCCTTTTAACACTTCCGGTTGTCGGCAAACCACCTTGCGTCTCCATCGAAGCTCACACGAGCTTCACGACTGTTGCGAAACTTTTTCAACAAAAGCTCAAATTAAAATGTCGCACTACACACACACACACACATGAGAGTGCTTTAAACCGGAAGTCGACACCCAACGACGTCTTGGCGGTGGCGGCAGGCATGTGTCAGAGGTTGGAAACGTAAGTCGATTCCTTCTGGGTGGTATCAAATTTGCATAATCTCTGTCTTCTAATCCGCACATAAGCGATGCAATCGAGCAGAACAGCAGCGTTTTGTGTGAATACCATCTATTACTCTACACTCGATGGTTGTTGGGGGCGGTGCAAGAATAACTGCATAAGTGGAAACATTAGCCGAGAGCAACAATGTGGGGAAAGAAAAACGGATCGTTTAATCAAAATACAGTTCAGACTCGATTGTTCGAAGGCCTCGCAAAAATTTCTCTTTGAATAATCGAATCCGATTACGACCCCTAAATTACTCTAAACTGCCCATGTTTGCATGAATGTCCCATATGCAAAAACAGCAAGCTGAGAAAAACGCATTTGAAGTTTGTCCCACACATAAGGCTACGTGTTGAGTTTTCTAATCTAATCTAATCTAATCAGACCCTAGCGCAGCCAATCTTTCGAATGGATCCTGGAGAGTGCCTTAGGTTAGATGACGCCTAGCACTCTTCTTGTCATTTATTAACATTTGTAGTGCGCCATTGCATTAGAATGCATTGAAACATCACAAGCGTTAAAGCGGCCAGGCCTACTGCGTAAAGCCGTATCGCAGAGATGACTCGTAATTGGGTTGAGTTTGAGCACTGAGTGTTCGAACAACAACACAATTCTGAATCGACAGGGGAGGAAGAAGCGTGGGGACACACCACCATACGCTCCGAGATTTGGTTGTATTCGTTGGGAGCACCATGCTAAGAAGGTTTGGTACTCCGGGACCCTCTGGGATGGGACATTGTATTTCCACGAATGCCCTGGACACTATTTGCCGTGGTTATAGCGCCACAACTCGCTCTACATAAGGCTACGTGTTAAGTTTTCACGAAAAAACTGGATTTCCTCCTGATTTCTAGAACAAAGTACTGGATGTTATAGGCTCTTTTGAAAGAGCACACGATTTTGAACCAAACTGCATCATTAACTCAAAAGTGATGGAAATGCATATGGGACATTTATGCGATCATGGGCAGTAAAGTGATTTTTAATCCAAGATGGCGGCTAAAATGGCAATGATGATGTGTTGAGAAAATGCACCTGGAAATTTATAAGGAAATCAACCATTCAAAATTGACTAAAATGGGATCGCAGAATCGAATTTAATGTTAAGAGCGAGTCCACGTACAGGGCATACCCCTTTGTATGGGACGTCGTTTGGACCTCACCAATCTGCCTGAAATTTTCAGGGGTTGTTTGTACATATAAAACTAGCATCTGACCAAAATTTGAGCATTCTAGGTCAACGGGAAGTGGGGCAAATCGGGACACAAAGTTTGAAGGTTCAAAAATCTTAAAATTCTTAAAAAGGCTATAACTTAGTTAAAATTCAATTTATTTTCAAAATTCAAAATGCGTCTGAAAGGGCTTGAAAAATGTAACAAAATGCAGGGAGAAGCATCTCAATTGGTTAAATCTAAAGGGAGTTATTGGCATTTAAGTGAAAAAATAGCATAATTTTCAAACTCAAGTAAAAAAATGTTCCATCCAGATATCAACTCGGTTTGACCTGCTGTTTGTAGGGGACATCTGGGGCTACCATCTGAGACTGCGAACGCTCTGGGTAAGGCAGTTTAACATATTAAATGGACACTTTTACTTTTAGTGAATTTTTTGGTTGTAATTTTTTGCTCGGGGGACCCCTTAGACCCCTTAGAAAATAAAAGTTAAAAAAACTCTTCGATTCACATTTATTGAAAATCAAGCTCGTTTCCAAAGATACTAGATGACACCAGAAATAGCAGCTTTTTAATTTTTTTTTTACTTTTATTTTTTAAAGGGTTAAAATGGATCAAAATAAACATTTTTATGCATGTTTCTATTGTGAAATTGTCTCAGGAACACGAATATGATAAAATTATCACCAGAAAATGGACCAAAAAAATCACTAAAAGTAAAAGTGTCTATTCAATATGTTAAACTGCCTTATCCAAAGCGTTCTCAGTCTCAGATGGTAGTCCCAGATGTCCCTTACAAGCTGCAGGTCGAACCGAGTTGATATCTGGATGGAACACTTTTTTATTTGAGTTTGAAAATTATGCTATTTTTTCACTAAAATGCCAATAACTCCCTTTAGATTTAACCAATTGGGATGCTCTATCCTGCATTTTGTTGCATTTTTAAGCCCTTTCAGATGCATTTTGAATTTTGAAAATAAATTGAATTTTGCCTAAGTTAAAGCCTTTTTAAGAATTTTGAGATTTTTGAACCTTCAAACTTTGTGTCCCGATTTGCCCCACTTCCCGTTGACCTAGAATGCTCATATTTTGGTCAGATGCTAGTTTTATATGTACAAACAACCCCTGAAAATTTCAGGCAGATTGGTGAGGTCAATGCGAGATGGTTATGCTTTGCTCGTGGACTCGCTCTTAAAATAAAAAAAAATACGAAAATAAATATATTTTTTATAATTTTAACATCCGAAGTCCAATACCAACTACGCATAAACTCGATGTTTTTATGGACCTGGCACTTTATGTGTAAACAGTAGCTTAACAACTTAGTTTAATTAAGTTTATTTACGGACAATGTTTGATTAAAAAAAAAACGATATTAAAAAACACATTTGCGCAAGATTATGTAACAGTTGATCATCATCAATAAAACTTACCGCTCTCTTTCTTATCTGTGAGGCAATCATCAATTAAGTCGGTTTCTTTCTCCCCTAACTTCTTTGCAGATAAGTCCACACTGAATATGGAAAAACGGAAAATCCATGTCACCAACCAAATCCTGTAAGCTTTTCCCGCCCTGCCAACCGGAACGAAGCCCCAAACCCAACAAGATGAGGGCGTGTGAACGTTCAGCTCGATTTCTAATTTTCACCCGAGGAAGACATCATTAGGCGGAGACTTCCAACCGGAATGACGTGAAAGACGGAGTGAAAATTTTAAATCCCCCGGATTTCCCCGACATGGCACACTCCCTCTCGGTGGCCGTTAGGATGCGAAAGGTGGGGGAGTGAAAATAGTTTTCCTCTGTGGTATTTGGGTCGTCGTTTGTGGAATAATCGCATGCCAGCACGAGTTCTCAGACAGTCAGTCAGAGGTGTTGGTAAAAAGGTTCGAATCCGATTAAAGCGCAAATGGGAACAAGTGTGAAGGCCAATCAGATAAGCAAAAGTTTCAAATGATTGAGATGTTCGACATAATGACTGCAAAATCAACTTGAGTAGCAACCCGCCTGGGAACTGTTATTGTGGATAGAAAGCATTAGAAACTTAAATTCTTAAGCCTTTAAAAGTTCTTCCTACTGTCTACCCCGAATAACATACAACAGAACAAAGCTATGCCTTAGCCATGTGTGTCTTTTCATCCTCTGGTTTAATGATAGGCTTATCAAAGTTTCTCATTTGCTCCAACTACTTTAAGGTTTGCTCCTGGTTCTTCCACATCCTATGGACATTCAAGCATCATGTTACTAGTCCGAGCTTCGAGCAGCCATTTTTGCCAAGTCAAAAGTTTTGCCCCTTGATCGTTTGCGAATAAGAAGAAGAAGAAAAAAACAATTCAAACTCTCACCCAGCGTGATCAAAAAACACCCAAACATCATACAACACCGAGGAGACAATATTAATAAAATGAAATAAACAGACACTTCTCCGTAGACTGCACAAATTGTTTGCAGCGTTGGAACGAGGGGGCAAACTTTTTCCGAAATCTCCATAAAAATACCGTTCGGTGGAAAGTTTTTCTTCCCTAGACGGTGAAAATAATACCCAACCCTAGCCAGCCAGAACGTGAAAAAAAGAAACTAAAACTAGATTTTCCCAGCAATCATGGTTCAGCAGAAGATAAAAGCCAGCAGGGAACGAGAACAATCTCGATTCGACAGAAGTCCAAAGTTTTGAAAACAAACATTTGATTCAGACACATTCGCTTCTCCATTTTAACCGGTGGAATAAAAAAAATATACTCTCTTTTATCTCAATATCTATAATCGAAAATAGACAGAAAAAAATAAAGTTTTTACCCCATATTCAAACACCATAAGCAAACACCCACTGAATCCAGTTGAAAGTGAGAAACACTAACCCTAAACACTCCAACCTTTTCTTGTTGCAGGCAATGAAAAAGCAATCAAAACCAACTTTAAAACTCGACCCTTCTTGGATGGCGCGCGCATTAGGGTGTTCTTACGGTTATTGTCGAGAGTCAACGATGGCTGGCAAATATCACCACCACCCGAACGAAAATCCCCAAAATAGCTCTTCGGGAGAGTCCACGTGGGGGCGAGAGGTCGTTATCGTCGATGCTTTTGTCACGTGGCACTAGCCACCAGGTGCAATCGGAGTCACGTGTCGTAAAACGGAATCATCTCCCTACGTTTTTTTTTTCCTCACATGTGTGATTGCGGGAGGAAGAAGCAGTGTTGTGTCGGAAATTTTCTAGCTCTGATTGTCCAAACGCAATTCTTGTATGATTCAAGATACCCAAGAGTTGTGACTGGACATCCGTGGCTCGGAATAATTAAACAACAGAAAATGAAGTGATTTTAAAAATAAATTTAAAGATGTATGGATTAGCTTTCAACAGCGCACAAAGTCAGTTCAGTGCTTACTAATGTTAAACGGAACAAGTGAATGAACTGAAAAAAATACATAAAAAATCCTTTAAAAATAGATTTACTTTTTTGTGATGACAATTCCATATAAGATCTGAAAGTCCCAAAAAAGGGAGAATATAAGCAACATTCAATGCCAATGCCAATTTTCTTTCAATTTTTGTCCCCTCTCTAAAATTTCCCTAAGAAGTCGAGGATCATAAAAAAAATATTGTTAAAAAAATAAATGTCTATAGAGAAAGTTGTACAATAAGGTTACAAGTAGAGCGTCCAATTTCCCGTCCCGGGAAAAAAGTTCCCGGGAATTCCCGGGATTTCCCGAAAAAAAATATTTCCCGTTTCGCGGGAAATTTGTAAATTTCCCGGGAATTCCCGAAATTCAAGCGGAAGTATACATTTTCTTAAATTTTTGGAACTATTTTTTGAAAATGCTCTGAAAAATATTAAATGAACAAACTCAACATGATTTTGTTCAATTAAATGTATTGTTTGGTTTATATATAACAATTCAGATTATCAAAAATTATGATATCAGAATTATTTCTGATAATATTAATTTTTGAAGCAACTGGGAATAGATCTTGCTTATAAAGTATTAAATTATTACAATTAGGTATTTTTTTATTAGATTGATGTTATTTCATCAAAAAAATATTAACTCCTTACCTCCAAATTAAAATTGAGATTTTTTTTTCGTTTTTGTTTACCATGATCAAATGAGATGAAAATCTAATTTGTGCAAAAAGAATTAATTCAATTGGTTGAATACCTAGTACTAAAGAAATTATAATTTCAAGTAAAAGAATTATGGAGCACTGGTGCAACTACAGGTGTTAGAGGGTTAAATGTGAAAAAATAGAAGATTTTTTGTGGAATGAAGTTAATTCTCGATTAAATTTTCAAAAGGTCCTATCTGCATAGGAAACCCATGAGGGATAGGTTGTTTTGAAAATTTAATCTAGAATTTATCATATAATTTAAATCTTGATGCATAATAATACCAAAAAAATCATTGAAAAATTACTTTGTATTGTTTGTTCTCAAAAAATGCAAATATATATTCAAAGCTTGCTTCAAATATTTGAAAACATTTACTTTACCATTTGTTTAAGAGCTGAAACCAGTAGCTGTTAGTTGATCTTCACACTCATTTAAACCATTAATGTTGATGTCCAATACAATTTTGTTGCATAATATTAATTAAAACCAAGACCATAACTTTTTTCAATAAATTTAAGATTTTCCGGGATTTCCCGGGAAATTGGCTGAAAATTTCCCGTTTCCCGGGAAATTTGTAATCCCGGGAAATTGGACGCTCTATTGACAAGAAAAATAGGAACTAAGAACTTCATTAAGTTTGGAAAAACTTTCCCGAAGACACCATATTTTAGGATTTTTTGCTAAAAAGTTTATCGAAAGCCTTTTATAAAAAAAAAACAATAAAAAAAAATGATGTCTTCAGGAATTGGCAAGAATTGGAAGAATTGGAGTATTGCGGCTTCCACAGGTAAAAAACTGAAACTGTTGCTTTTCTCCATACATTTTGACGATTTTTCCCATATAAACATCAAGAGGGAGGGGTTCCCTTGTTCAGAATAAGCTCAAATTCGGAATTTAACCTAGTGATGGGTCATTCTTTGATTTCAGGGGGTAGCCCCGAGTAAGCCCGGATTTGAACCAACCCAATGCATGACTATTTTTTAATGTATGGAAAATGGCCAAATTTTCGATTCCTCTCCGGAAGGTGGTGTAAATAGTGCGGAAATTTTGTCAATGGTAAGTCAATAGTATTTCCTTAATTTAAAAAAAAATCAAGATCTTCAAATATTTCATTTTTTGATTTAGATGAATCATTGTCTGTGCATTCCCTATGTCAAAAGAAGTCATTATGCATAATTTGTTTTTCCATACAAGTCTTTATACAATTTTGGGGATGGTCATACAAAATGGGTACGAAACTGTATGAAATTCTGTATCCTGAGAAGTGATTTTCTGAGCGATGTTTTCGGCAAAGTTGTAGGTTATGATTGAGACTTTTTGGAAAAATAAGTACAGGATTTTTTATTTTATATTTAAATTTTTATCACTAAAAGTTCAATTCCAAAAATACGTTTCTTTTTTATTTTTCGAATTTATTTGACGTGTTTTGGGTTCCTAAAAAATACACGTTTTGAGCCATAGTGCGTGGTGTTCCAAAATCTGGTTGAGAGTAATGATTATTTAACACTGGAATGCCCAACGCATGTCCATTTAGCGTGGCTCACGGATATATGAAAAAGACAAAAGTGTTCAATTTCGAACGCCTCAACCGGAATTTTGTAGCAATATGGCCCCAAAACATAGCCTGAAATTTTGAGCGCATTTGGTTAAGGTTTAGAACTTCCACCATTGACCTGAAGTTATAAAGAAATTTCAATAAATTTAATTTATTTATTTCCAACTTTTTAACTCTTCTTCGAGTATATTTTCCTATGCCCTATGAATTTTTCTCAAAGTAGTGGTTTCTTATAGGTTTCGATCCGGGGAACAACTTTGTAGAACATCACAAAGCGCTAGGAATTAATCCCGGAAAGATACAGGCAAATTTTTAGAGCACGTTAAAAAAAAAAATCCTAGCTCCAAAAAATATCCTGTATCTTTTCAGGATCAATTCCTAGCGCTTTGCGATGTTCTACAAAGTTGTTCCCCGGATCAAAACCTATAAGAAACTTGAGAATAAGAAAATTTGATTGGGTTTTGGGAAACTTTATCTAAGAAGAGGTTAAAAGTGAAAATTTCCCATAGTAAATCTTTAAAAGTTCCATACTAACTTCAGGTCAATGGTGGAAGTACTAAACCTTAACCAAATGCGCTCAAAGTTTCAGGCTATGTTCTGGGGCCATATTGCTACAAAAATCCGGTCGAGGCGTTTGGAATTGAACACTTTTGTCTTTTTCATATATCCGTGAGCCACGCTATGTCCAACTTACACGGACGCCCAAGCCTCCCAAAAATAGTGTTTTTTGGAAAATTTCGGGCAATTAGTTGCTGAGACCCAAAATAAAAAGAATTCAAATCGATGAAAATGAATTTCTCCAAGCGTCACGTAGTTAGCCTGTAATTTTTGACTGAAGATATCTTGGAAATTATTAATTCGATTTTTAATGTTAAAAAATTTAACTGTTTTCTGATAATTCTGTAATTCTGTAATTTCGGAATACATTCGTCCGGCTTCAGCTGAAGATTCATGCTGTCCCATGTTGCATGTTCGAGTGTAGACCTACGGAAAACCTTGCCGCGAGGAGAGGTGAGTGAACCTGTACACGAGCCACCTACGACATAATTCCTCGGGCGGCCCAGGTCAACTCGAAGTTACCCCAGGCACCCCCAGTGCAGGACACATTGGGGGTAGAAAGCGGATAGAATAAGCAAAACATCAAAGCAGAGCGCGAGCCATACTTTTAAAGTGGTATCTGCAAAGAAATTTGTATTAACAAAATGGTCAAAAATAAAAAGGCGATACTAATTAATACTTCCCTGTGACCTTGGAGGTCTCTCGGTTGGACATATAGCCGTGGACACCAAGCTTGGTAGCAATCCTCGTCAGTCGGTGTGGTATTGATCACAGCTGATGTTAATTTGTCCTGCAGCTCAGATGCTCGCTCACTCGGTTTGAAACGAAAAGAACAAAAGAGAACACAAGAAAACATTAGATTCTGATAGTGAGTTTTACACAGATATAAAGTGTAATATAATATTAAATATATTTATAATAATATTTTCACTTCACGATTATTTATTGATACTTTATTTAGTTAGCTTTCACTATCACTTTCACTATTTCTTCGGGTCGTCTAATTTTCGTCGTGTTCCCGCACTTGAAGAATTCCGCATAACTTATCATTGCTAGTTAGAAGTGTCATGTCGAACATGTTACAAGCTAACACAACAGTGACACAGAAACAGAACTTCACAAGCACGGGAATTTGCACACGACCTCCCAGTGGATTAATACCGAGCTTTAACTATTTTTATACTACTATTACCTAAAATGTCCAAAGCAGCTCAGTTAAACTCACTGGGAGCGTTCCACATTTTAGCCCCATCCGGGGGGAGCTTATCCCTTTGTACCCTCGTGTTTGTTTCCTTCGATCAGTAGTCTAGGTAGTCCAACAATGTTCAGCACAAGTTTGAATCGAAAGCAATTGCTTCAACAGCTGAACGGATCAAACTATTGCTTCCCTTGCTGAACTAACTATGCTACTGTTACTAAGGAAACAAAAGGATAAAACATCATGATTTGATGTTCTAACAGGTACGTTCAACTAGCCAGCTGCGAGACCCATCAGCCCGGCCGGGAACCAGTCCATATCTGTCGAGTACAGCATACGGTGTGGTTCACAAAATATCAAATACAGCAAACACAACACTAAGGCACTAAGGCATATGGACTGGCGGGATGGAAGCACGTGGACACCTCCCCCCTTTAACTGTTTTCTGATAATTCTAAATATATTCAATGTTCTATTTCTGCGGAAATATTTTTTTGGAAATTTGAAAAAAAAAATAATCAGAGCCGATGGACAAAACTATAATTTTGACCATTCGATATCAATACATTTTATAAACATTTCAAATTAAATTCAAGCTGTGAAAACAATCGTTACACTAAAACAAAATACCCACTTTTTTATTATACTTTTTATTACTTAAAGTGAATTTTCCAAATTTATCAACGAGGTTTACCGAGTTTGATAAGTTCGACGAGTGCTGGAAAAATCATGTTTTACAACGAGCTACATACAATTTTTTTTTGCAATTCCAAAAAACGCTATTTGAATGGAATTTTATGTCAAACTTACATGTGCCGGGTCCGGTGGTTTAGTGGTTAACGTGGTAGCCTCTAAATCCCAGTATGGCCTGGGTTCAATCCCAGACGGACCCGGTGGCATTTTTCGAGACGAGATTTGCCTGATCACGCCTTCTATCGGATGGGGAAGTAAAAACGTCGGTCCATTTGCGTAAAAGAGGTTTTGGGTGACTCACCACACATAACCTTCGGACGCCTAGAAATGAGCAGAAACTTGCAACAGAGACCACAAAAGACCCGGGGGTCGTTAAAGTGGATTGCTTTGCTTTTTTTTTTACATATGTTAAATAAATTCACCGTTCAAATAAAAAAAATATTTTGGGTCTAAATAAGGAGCGTGAGCATGGTTGCTCAGAATCCGAGGAAGTTGTCTTCATATCATATTTATATCAAATAATAGAAATGTCATTCAAATCGCTTTGTTTCGTTAAAAATCCTATTTAATCGAATAAAGTATTATTTTAGAGTAGTAGCAAGGAAACACATTGCAATGCTTTATTGTAGGTAAACATGTTTTATTAATAATACTCAACTGCAAAAAACAGACACACTTATTCAAAGTCACTATCAAACCCCGTTGGTGACACTAGAATTTGATTAAATCGGTGTAAAACCCTCTCCTGGAAACACTTTTTCCGCGGCGAGACCTTCCTACTGCCACCTCCGCTTCCTCCCGGAGCCGATTTTCGTTTGTTCACGCTCGTCGAAGCTCGTTCGCCGTCCGCACCGCGATCGTCATCGTCTTGGAACCAGTTATCAAGTTTCTTACGCTTGAAGCCACTTCCACTGCCGTGGTCGCTTCGGCGGCACTTGGTTGAGCGTTTTGAGTTTGTTGGTGTACGCGGCGAACCACCGTCCGATGAGTGGCGGCTACTCTTGGTCAACCAGCCACGGGGAGTTCCGCCCGAACCGGTCGTCGATGGCGTTTTGTGCACATTTCTTCCGGTTTGACTTTTCGGTGTGCTCACTTCCGTGTCTAGATCTACGATCTCGATCGGATCGTCCGGTTGGCGAACCACACTTACGAATTGAACATCGGATTCCGAGTCTTGCTGCAGCGGGGACATGCAGGCTCGTTCGGTGTGTACTAAAATTTGGTTGCCAAACGCGTTGTTGTCGGTTATTTCGAACACGTCCGTGCGGTTGGGATCTGCAGCTTTTCGTACCGTTACATCGGCAAACATGTCATCGGACGAGGCGTCTTGGGTTGAACTTCCGGGTGTTGTTTGCAGTTGTGCGTGAATGAGCTTAGATATTGGCGTGCTTACGTTATTCTTTGGGAATTTGGGGGCGGGTTGAGACACTGTTTTGTCCAAATCAACAGGACTTTTCATAAGCAGCTTTGTTATCGTATCGTCGATTGAGTCATTCTTTGCCGTCTCATCCAGCTCATCTTCGGTATCGGTAAACAAATCAGGCGATTTTTCCCGTGCTGGACCGTTCGAGCTTGAGCTGGACACAAATACGGCTGGGCTTTTGGCGACACTTTCTTTTGACACAATCTGAGCCTCACTCGAGGACGAGGACTTTCGGCGCAGAAAACGATCGATCGGAAAGTTGTACTTTTCCTCTAGAATCGAGGGCTGGTTATCGGCTTTGCCAATGACTGTATCCGCGGAAATTTCCGATTCCGAGTTGCAACAGCCCAGGGCCTGTCCGAACTCGAGGTAGCCTTCCGAGTCCGTTTGTTGTTCAGTCTTCTGTGAGGATGATTCCGTTTCAGGTACTTCAAAGTTTGTGGCCGGAGATCTGGATGGAGAGCCTGGAATAAAGTGCAAGACTGTTGGGATTTTTGAACAAAATTTTGGAATAAATATAACTTATAACTTCAAAACTAACCTTGTGGCATCTCAGGAACGGTGCAGGTGGAAACTTTGCTCTCGGAATCCGAGCTTTCCACTACCAAGTGTGGCATATCCTCCGTGCTTGCTTCAAAATCGAAAAGCGGTTCGCTCTCTTTGTGAACCAATGTGGCTGCTTCCACGGCATCGGCATCTTCGTTGCCTTCCTCTCCAATCAGTGCTCGATTCAAGCTAGCATCTTCGTCGGCTTCAGTCGCGTGTTCTCCTCCGTCGAATGGTTCCAAGGCGGGTTTCTTCGCTTCAGTGTTGTCCATGGTGAACTCAGCAAATCTTTGAGTTGGTACGGCTTCCGGTTCAATTTGCAATCCTCTTGCAAGTTTCCAAGCCTCAAGGTTAGACTTGAACGTGCCCTTTTCGACCAAAGGAAGATCTCGCTTGTAGTTTGACTTGAAACGCCGGATGTAGACACTTCTGGTCAGGAAGAAAAGCTTTAACTTGTGCGCCTTTTTGGGCGATCGCTTCGAGAGAAGTATCTGGTCAATTAAATCTCGCAGTATTCCGGCAAAATACTGCACTCGGCAAATCTTCAGTCTTGTTGAAAAATCTGGGAGATCGTCTATCAAACTATTGCTTTGGAGAAACAACTTTTTTGCCGTGGTGAAATTTGCGATTGCTTTGAGCAACGCGGTGTCAAATTTGGTTCCTTTTGTTTCATCAATTACGAGCAATTTGATTGCAACTTGCTTAGATAGATGATGGAAATTTTCGCTCGTTGTAAGAACTATCTGATGATATGCATAATCTGATAAACCAATGTTTTCTCCAGCAACAGTAAAGTCCAATTTAGTAAGCAGTTCAATGTGATAAATCCAGTGATGTATCCTCTGCAAACTGCTGCAGATTATTGCACTCTTATCAGAGCTTGCACTTACGGCCGATAAATACCCGATTACCTGGTGCGTTTTCCCCAGGCCTGATTCATCGTTCAGAATAAACCCGTTATTCTGTAAAACGCAATCAAAATAAGTCCATTTCACCATTTGGCTTAGCCTAATTTTTAAAGTCAAGTTTTTACCTGTGCCAGTCCGCGGTGAATAATCCGAATTCCTTCGAGCTGATGGGGCGCCAATTTCTCAACCACCGATCCCGGAATCGCAGTCGAGTGGTCCAGGTTGACTGTTTCTCGAAACAGCTGATTGGGTCCTTCCATTGAGCGGAACTGAATGAATCACGGAAGAAGACCCTGGACCAGCATGATTTTGGTGGCAATCGAATATTTACAAACACAAAGACAACTGTCAAAAGTGCAACCGTGAATCACCCCTTGCACGCAAAATCCACATAACACAGATCTGTGTAAAATTTGACACAGATCGCCCAAAACCGGGAATACACAGAATCTGTGTAAAAGGCATGTACACAGAAGTGTGTACAGCCGTTGTCTGTCAAATCTGTGTAATTTTTCAACCAGCGACCTGTGTAAAATTTTACACAGATCTGGGTAAATTATTTAAGGCACAATTTTTACTTCTGGATTAATAAAAAATCGTCTTAAATACTTAAATTAAATCAAAATAAAACAAGATTGATGTTTATTGATGTTCAACAGTGTCTGTCGCTAGGTTAGTTGCTGAATTATTTTACATCTTCCGGAAGATATCATATTAGACGATGTTGGAGCTAGTTTGGTCCCGGAAAGTGAACTAGTTTTCTTAGAGCGATGATGCATACGTTCCTGGCAGAGCATTCCACTTCAGGGCCTGCACATCTAGGCTCTCGGACGCAGGAATTTGGCTTTATTGACATCATTCATTCAATCAACGCTATGAAAAAATATAAAGTTAGGTTAGGGTAAGACTGTGAATATAAAGTATAATTTTCTTACCATCATCCGCCGACTCTTGACCAACTAACAATTCCTTGGACACCGCATCGATTCCAGTGCAACAGGTCCGATATCTGGAAAGTTGAACTTGTTTAATAAAAGCAATTAATGTAATATTTTTTAGAAAAATTACTCACCATCTTTGCTAACTGCTGGTTGCTCTGACTGCTGAAAAAATGCCAACACTTTTTTACTCAGATTTAAAAGGGAAGCTGATCGAAAATCTGTGTAACTTTTTACACAGATCTGTGTTGAAAAATTACACAGTTTTGACAGCTAGAACATGTTCAACAACCTGTGTAATTTTTTTACACAGATCTGTGTTATCAGGATTTTGCGTGTGCAGTGTGGGAGAGAGCTTTTTGGCTGGCAGTGCTGCCAGTTTCCGATCGAGTGGCTACCGTACTTTACCAATAAATGGCAGATTGTACTAAATTGAACAAAATAAAAAAAAAACTTCCAGCAATTTCGAAAAAAGTTGAAACATCAAAATTATTTTATTTAATCTAAATTCAAGAATGGCAAGAATTTCACTAACTTTTCAATGCGTTTTTACTTTGAAATGCTTCTGCAGGTTCCCCATGATGGCCGTTCGCTGATATTCCACTTCTCGCCGGCAGAATCGTCCAAACAAAAACGGACACTGATATTTCACAGTCTCCTGGCAGTACGTGTCGTGCTCGTTGAGGTACGATATCTTGAATTCGCCTTCAGAGTTTACTGTAAAAAAAATCAAATTTTATTACCATCTGGATTCTATAAAAATGACCTTTAAAACACCTACAGCAAAACAGTCCCAAAAGAAAGCAGGTTTTATGAGTTGAAGCCACAGAATACTGTCCGCCCTCTGCTTCCGGTAGCTTACGCACGGAGAAATGGCCAAGTGCTACGTTTTTCGAGTACGGCCAGTGGGACAGTCGTTCCGTATACTCTACCGAGTACTGCCAGTGATGGACGTTGCCGTGATCTTTCACAATGTTGAAATCCAAGCTGTAACGACATTCCTCCAAATTGTTATCAAATTTCTCCTCCGCCCCGCTCAAACAGGAAGTGTTTGCGCATGCGACTTTTCACTTACATGGTGGGATTCAGGGTTTTCATTTTGCTGAAATCGGCCACGTATTCCCACACGACTTCCGGCTTGGTCCGGTGCAGGACGATTTCGGTTTCGAACGTGTTGTACGGCGACGAAAGTATCCAGTATAAAATTATGGACAATGCTGCAAGTGTGAAACGGCGTTTGAGGAATCGCGATACGATGCTGGCCATGATTTAAGTCACTCTCCGATCTGACTGGATAAACCGACTAACGAACACTGGAGGGCGTAGAATATGTGAGCGTCAAGATGCTTGGGAGAGGAAGAGTGCGAGAGAATACTAAAATCAACGCATATGTTGATCAGTAGCTTTTGTTCCATCCGTTTTGAGTCCATTCTTGTTTCAATGTTTATTCATACACTGTTCGTAGTGAGCAAATGTGCTTCACATTAAATATTTGTCTTGAGACGCAGGGTGGCCACTCATGTCGGGAAATCGGGAAAGTCGGGAAAAAGTCGGGAATTCGCCAAAATCCGCCAAAAATCGGGAAAAAGTCGGGAATTTATGATTTTTTGTCAAAAAGTCGGGAAAAGTCGGGAATTCAAAGCAAACTTGTTTGAAAATTAGTTTTAACTCTTGAATAATTTTGTTATATTTTGTACAATTTTCGAATTAAATTCACTCAATTCTGCTCTTGTGAATGACTTTAAATTTAAGGATCTTTCCACAATTTCAATATATTTGAGTATGGAATAGCTGTTTAAGACATTCAAAATCTTAATAAATACTGGATGCAGCTGACACCGATTTTTATAATTTTTTAGATGAATCTAATGATCTATATTCATTTTTGTTTATCAACAAGAGGTAAAGTTAATGAAAAACTAATATAAAAATAGAGCCTGGTGCCCAGTTTAGAGTTACGATTCTATTTAATTTTGTCACATAGATTGTATATTTGAAAACTGATTTCAACTTGAGTTTGGCAATGTTTTTTTTTTGTAAATATTTTTAATTGTTTAACTAAATTCATTAAGTAATTTCAAATATATTTTTTTCCAAATATTGCCCTTGAACTTTTTTTGTGAGTATAAGTATAAGCGTTGAAACATGATGAAAATATTGAAATTGCAAAAAAAACGAGAAATTTTGAGTTATGGTAAAATTGTTTAAACCTTTTTTCTCTTCAAACAAACATGGGAGAAATAGGAATAAAATTTTAAATTCAGTTATCTTTAACTTTTTGCAATTTCCAGTTGAAACGGAGTATCAAAAACTATACGTTTGTCAATTTAAAAAATAACATGAAAGTTATAAGTATTGTTGAACTCTCGATTTTTTTGAAGACTAATTGTTTGTGTTTCTACTCAGTCATAATAATGAATTTCCATTTTTGAAGTATTTTTTTATTTGTTGTTTAGTTTCTGTGTTTACAAAAATTGCCAATAGTTGTATGTTTTTAAATTAATTTAATAAATTTCGGTGGTTGATTTTGACTTTTCTTAAAGAGAGTTTTTGTTTGAAATCATTATTCAGATAAGAAATGCCTATTATTTGAGCTTTCTGGCAAAGTCTGGAAAAAAGTCGGGAAAAAGTCGGGAATTTGAAAATTGGATTTGAGTGATCACCCTGTGAGACGCGGTCAAAGGATTTCTCAAATTGGTGTAGAAAATACAAGATTTTTTAAAAGGAAATATATTGTTAATATTAATGGCAGCGCGTGGAAAAAAAAAGTTATGATTTGGTAGCCTTAGAAATTAGTTTTTGATATAAATAAATAAGTAAATATTTATTCAAGAGGCACACAATATTTCACTCGCTAACTCCGGCCAATTCGACCTTCTTTCTAGAGAGCTGGTATTTTTGGTATTCCAAGTCTGTTCTGTTTGTATTCCAAGACAAATACATGTAGGCGGTCCAAATAACGGCGAGCAAAAGACGATCAAGACTACAAAAATAATTACAAAAATTTAAAATCAGGTTCGCTACAGATTCTCGTAAACTCACCTCATACAATTGGTAATCCACAGAACTACGGATAATCCCACGAAGGAAGGATGGCGCATACGGTTGTATAAACTGCGGAGTTCGCGCGATTTGTAGCTCATCGGAGGTGCAAGATCGTTCACGTCGTAGTAGATCTGTTTAAGCCCAATCATTTCCGGCAAATCCATCAGCAAACTTCCGGCGTAGACAACGACCCAGGAGAGGATGTGAGCGGCGACGAATGTCCACCAAAGCGTGGAACTGGATTGAACGTCTACAAACCACAGTTGGTACGATTGAGTGGTTTTCCAATTTTTAAGCAGAATCTGAAATTATTAATGTGATTTTAAATGCATGAATGTAAAGTTTCTTAGATCCAAAACTTACCAGCAAGCAATACGCCGAACAGATGTTGTAGATGCTTCGTTCCGCCAGTTCGAGGCCCAGCTTCCGCCACACATTTTTCACCGCTTCCGTTTTCATGAAGCTGTGCTGCAGCACAAACAAAACTATCCAAATTGCGTTAAAAAGCAGCGAAAAAAGCGTAACTTTTAGTAAAGATTGATCGTCAAGCAGATTCTGAAGCAGGACATCTTTGGAATTCCTCTGCACGGGCGCGGCCAAAAATAAAGCCAATCGGCCTACCGAATAAAATACCGAAATAAACGATAAAAGCGACAGAATAAAACACACGATTTGCCGAAACGACATCATTTTGATTTTTCCCTAATTTTTGAACTAATAAAATATTTTTTTAAATTGTGGTTCCAAAATCAGGAACCGACGCCGACCCGTAACGAAACAAACTTCAAAGTAAACAGAAAACTACACTGAAACAAAAGTTAGTAAAATTATCTTAGTTGAATCACCCCTTCAGCAAGTTTGACGCGAGCTTTTTTTACGCACAACAACTCGGAATCCTCCACATATTACGAAACGTTTCATTGCCTTTATTTTAAACCAACAACCCTACGTATTTTAACGGCGACCCCCCGCGATGACAGTCCGATTCCATCAGTGGAGCCAGTACTACAGAGAGACACCAACCAGTCAGTCCGTGTTTGTACGCAATCGAGAGAGCTTCACACAAGAAATTCCCAATTAGTCAGCGAGGAAATTTTAATTTACCGTTTCATTTCGGGACACCGCCGCCGTGTTTAGAACATATTGTGCAAATTTAAAGTGCCAGCAAATCGTTCCGGTTGTGTTGAAGGTTGGCAGCAAGGAAAATGCTTGAGATTTAGGCGTTTTTGACCGTGGGAAGCGCCTGTTTTGTTCGAAAAAAGTGGGCTGAAAAATTTTTTGCTCACGAGAGTGGTCACGGTAGTGCAAGAGGGGGTGGGGGAGGTGTGAATATTTTTCTTGGGCCAGTCTTCTGTCGCCGTCACCAGCTCCGCGCAGTGTTGCCAGAAGAAAGTTGAATGATGATCAACATTGACTTTTTTAATTAAATTGTTTGAAATATTGAATCAAATTGACTTACCAAAAAACAAAAATAATTGCAATTATTAATGTTTCTTGCAACTATTTTTCATTTACATTTACCGCTTGGTAACTTAAGTACACTGAAACACCGATGGTTTGACACCAACTGTTGTCAATCGAACGGGGTCACTTTTTAGTTTGACACCCTCTTTACACAGAGCTCACACTAACTACTAAATATTGGGTTTGATAGTAAATGTGAGTCCCGTGTAAAATGTCAGTTCGTCACATTTCAGTTTGACTTTGTCAAACCACCGGGGTACCAATTGGGTACTAAAGCCCTATGTAAATTTTTATGTACAACGGTAAAAAACACGATTAAAAACCATTTCTGATCACTTTTTTTCATTTTAATGCAAAATTATTTTTTTACAAGACAACATTTTTTCGATGGATCAACTATGGTCCCCTTGGAACGAGCTGTCAAGTAGGAGCTTTTCTGTCAAGAAGGACCGTGAAGTTAATTTTTCAAAATTGATTTAAAAATCCATTTTAAACTCTTTGTGGTCGTACAAAGGGTCAATGTACTCAGAAAAACAAGCTTTATCGCTGTAAACAATAATATCAGCAATCCAAGCTTCATTTTAGGACCCAATTAACAAGTGTCAGACAAAAAAGTGACCAAATTTTTTTAAACTAAATATTGAGAAACAATGAAATAAAAAAAAACGCAAATTAAAACAAAATCTTTGACCTTTAAATTTTTTTAAAATTAAAACCAGAAAGTTCTGCAATTTTTTGATTACTAAGTTTTGGGATCCTGTAATTTTGAAAATTAAAATAAATTTTAACCCTTTCGAGCCTGATGGGTCATATATGACCCGAATATCAAAATTTCCAAAACTAGCCTATAATTTTCGTATGGTAATAAAAATCATTTTCCCATCATTGACTAAACTTTTTTTTTTGAAATTCAGGCCTCAAAGGGTTTAACAAGATTAAAAATACAGTCCAGACTCGATCATCCGAAGGTTTTTATGAAACTTCGGATAATCGATCACGACCAAACAATTTTTATTGTTTTTGTTTTTACTTTTGACATCAAACTCGAGTTCTACGACTTCGTTTTAGTCATATTTGAACATTTGATTGCTTTTTAAATTAAAAATTGCATTTTTCAATATGTTATCACAACCATTTTGGCCGCCATCTTGGATTGAAAGTTCTAAATCTTTTCAGAGTAGTTATGCTCTACAATCAAAAATAATGCAAAGAAAAAATAGTTTTTTCATTATTCGATTATCCGAAGTGATTTTTTTCCGAGATCTTCGGGTCGTGCTTCGGATAATCGAGACTGTATATAAAATTTGAAGTTTATGAATTTATGGATTTTATAATCAGACCTGAAAAAATCAAAAACTAAAGAACCAAAATAAAATTAGATTTTTTTTAACTTTTTCTAGAAATTTTAAAAATATAGACACATTTTGTACTCGATTATCCAAAGTCCTCGTCAAAATTTTGCTCCAGATAATATAATCACGCAATTTTTATTTTTCTCAAAATTTGGGTCTCCAACTAATAATATGACTCTAAAAAGATGATAATAAAAAGAGCGGCATTGAAAAATTTAGGATTTTTTTAATGTTACAATTTTTGAGTTTTTATTTATTATGATCGATTTTTATTTATTAAGGGGTAGGCGTGGCTGAATGGTTACGCTGTTCGCTTTGTAAGCGGAAGGTTCTGGGTTCGATTCCCATCTGCTCCTATCGGGAAATTATGGAAAGAAGGAATTCTGAACATTTGAATATGAACGAAAAATTCATTAGCTCGCGGCGGGGTTCGATCCCCCGTCCTTTGGGTCAGCAGACAAAAATGCTTACCACCAGACCATCGAGGCTTAGTTTACTTGAAGGATTAAGAATGCTATAAGAATCCAAGAAACTTGATTGGAATCTGTGTGAACCTAAGAACAGGAAAATGCAATATTGAATGCAAGTTGAATTCAAGGACACCGGTTGCATAATTGTTAGGCGAATATTGAACTTTCAACACGACCAGAATTCACCACAAAAAGCGTGGTGAACCGAATTGGAAAGCTTCCAAAAATGAATCCAAGAACATACCAAGAGTTTTTTTTGATTAGGTCCTATAAACATATGAAAGACAATAGTTTATTGGTCCTTTTCAAAAAAAAAACTCTGGATACGAAGAATTAAGGACTATAAATAGATTTGACCGGCCGCATCACTTACCACGGGGAATCCTGACTTCACACCCATCTTACTAACACCCTCAAACCTCGCGTGATACTTTGTCGAAGACGCAGCCGATTTAGCGGTCTTCATCTCTCAAGTATCGGACTAAAATTCCTATCCACTTCCCCGTGTCTTACAACTGGTCGTGGCCGGCGCTGTGATTGGCTATCATGATAGGGACATTTGAAAGTTGCGAAGTGGTGATGATTGGTTCATACTCTTCATCTGTGGTCCACGGAGCAAATTTTTGGAGGTCCTGGCCAATAACAGAGTAGCAACTACGGGTAGACAACAATGCTATGCTATGCTATTATGAACGATTTTTATTTATTTTTTTATATTCGTTTTTTTTTATTTTCTATGGGTCACGAAAAGAATGCGCAATTTTTCTTGACCGTGTTCCTTCCAAGCTTCATACATCGCTTACAAGAGGAGAAAATCAATCAACCTCTTCTTTAAAATATACATTTAAAAAAAACCATTCTGGGCCAGTTTCAAAACAAGCTTAAATTGGGTACTAAAGCCCTAAGTCAATTTTTATGTACAACGATAAAAAACACGATAAAAAACCATTTCTGATCACTTTTTTTCATTTTAATGCAAATTTTTTTTTTTGACAAGACAACATTTTTTCGATGAATCAACTATGGTCCCCTTGGAGCTAGCTGTCAAGTAGGAGCTTTTCTGTCAAGAAGGACCGCGAGGTTAATTTTTCAAAAGTGATTTAAAAATCCATTTTAAACTCTTTGTGGTCGTACAAAGGGTCATTGTACTCAGAAAAATAAGCTTTATCGCTGTGAACAATAATATCAGCAATCTAAGCTTCATTTTAGGACCCAATTGGATTAAATTTGTCACAACAAAATTTGTTAGTCTTTGATAAACCTTACTTTTGGCAACACTGTTGGTGCATCAATCTCGCCACCGAAAGCTCCTTTTTGGAATGAATGAATGTGTCTGTGGTAGTGTGAGTGTTGTTTGAAGCAAACGTCAAAATGATGCGCACCTGTGTGGGTGTCTGACAGCAGAGCTTTTATTCAATCGCGTTGTAAATATACCGTATGTTGTGTGTAATTGTGGTGGCGACGTAAAAAAAAAGGAGAGCTGAGCTCCACCGTGGAAAACAAATTGAGGAAGTGACCAGTGGGACGGGGACGGCGACCAAATTCCTCCTGAATCATTCAAGTTCAACGCTAGAAGAAGGACTCGTTTTTACTTTTGCAGAGTGCATCTCCGACAAAGAAACAGTGAAAATCCCGTTCCAAAAGTGTGGCCTCCGCAGCATTAGAAGAGGAGGGGCAAACCAGCAGCGGAGGTTGTAGAAATATCTGGACTTTAGTTGATGTAATTGTGTGCGCCAGTGTGAGCAAGCAAAAGGCAAGAAGAGCACACACGTCCATCATCGAAAGTAAGCGACTGCTTACAGTTTCCTGCCGTGGCCCCCCGGAACATCGCCGGACACCTACGCAAATTCCAAATTTTGCATGATTTTGGCTCGTACCACAAAGCTGCTGCTTCGGAGACGTTCGGTAAGTGTGCCTTTGCTGCACTTTTACTTTCACTTTCTCAAGCGTGAATCATGGTTCTTCCGGATAAAGGATTTATTTTGCTTCCGGTAGGTGGGCGTCACTTTTCATGGCTAACGGGAACATTAACAACACCCATTTTACTGGTTATTTCTCACGCAACTCACAAATACAAAACACTAATGAATTAAATTGACACTGTCCGGTCGTATCTGCAATGCCAAAATTCGATAAGAACTCAGATAACAAAAATCCGTGCTTCTTTTGCTGTCAAATTTAAAAACAAGTTAAAAATTCGTCATCAATCGTCATTGCCACTGGCTAAATAAAGTAACTTAACTCGCAGAGAGCTTCAAAGCTGTTATTTAAGGCACGTCACGTTCCTCTTGATCCGAGTCCTCGTACAACACACATGACCCTGTGGTGGCCGGTCAACTACTCAGTACGGAAAGTGTGCGTGTGCATGTATGTATGTTTGCCCCAGGCGGCGAAAGGCCTTGAAAAGGAAGTCTCGCGAAAACTTCATCATGCAGAGCAGGTTCTCTGATCGGCCTAATTAAGATTCAGTTGCGATCGAATTATTTTGGTAAACAATGATTGCGCAAATTTTGACTCTCCCCCACTTCCTGGTGTGAAATGCAAAAACGTAAGATAGCCCCTTTCGGAATTGACCGTTCAGCGCGAACAAGTGAAATGCCTTTTCCTGGCGCTGTTCCGAGTGATTGATTTACACATTATGTTGGCTGGTTTCTGATTACATACATTGCCGCTTGGCTCAAGAGTGTGAGATCAAGGCTGCATACCTGGTTGCAGTTGGATGTAAATTTCTCTCAGCTTACTTTGAAGACATGTATCGAATTACGAGGATTTTAGGTCGTAACAAATAACACGCCGTACATCGACCAACAGTTACCTAATGCAATGCTGACTATATTTACTTGTTCTAGCGGTCACGTTGCAGGATACGCGGGTTAAAGCGTGAGGACATTCCTGGAGCAACATTTGAAAAGGGCGGTACGACATTGATCTTACGGCCTTTCATTACACGCGTTTAAATGGGACGAAAGGCCGTAAGAGCAATGTCGTACCGCCCCTTTCAAATGTTGCTCTGGATTCATATAACTTTTTGTATAACTCTATTGTAGTCTCATGTCTGTGCAATATGTCGCTGGCGCCGCCATAAAGCTGTTATTTTCCCTCCCCAGAAGAAAAAAAACTTGGTTCGCACATTTCTCATGCAGCACCTCAACCAACCAGCACACAGACAAAGCAGAACAGAAAAACTGCGTCTGTCGTTCGCCAATGTTGGGCGTTGAAACAGCTCAAAATTCTCGACCTAACGCTGTGTGCCGTTAGTCATCGACTTGCTGCTGGAAGGTTCCGCGATAACGATAAGATAAGCAAACTATACACCGACGACAAAGGAAGGTGGCCAACCAAACACAAACGTATCAGGTGTAAATTGACAATCCCCCAGGGTGGCCACTCAAGTCGGGAAATCGGGAAAGTCGGGAAAAAGTCGGGAAAAAGTCGGGAATTCGCCAAAATCCGCAAAAAATCGGGAAAAAGTCGGGAATTTATGATTTTTTTGTCAAAAAGTCGGGAAAAGTCGGGAATTCTTAGCATACTTGTTTGAAAGTTATTTTTTAACTCTTTAATAATTCTGTAATATTTAGTACAATTTTAAAATTGAATTCAATCACCCTGGGCCTTGTAAAGTCAAGGGGCATGATTTGATCCTAGTGCATTAGTTAAAATTTGGGTATACATTCTTTTTTATAAGCACTATGGACACCACTTCATGCTACGAGAACTCGCTTTGCCGCAGCCCCAGGGCTTAAGCGTTGACCGATAAGCTGTCTTCGTGAACTAGGTAGTTCTCCGATAGTGAAAATATCACAATTGCACAAGACACCGCTGCTTCTGTGACTTTTTCACTATCACAATGTGGGATTTAGGTGGGACTTTAGGATAGTACAATTGTGTTGTTGCTTAGCATTAGCATTTAAAATAAATCTGTATCCTTTACAAATCTATTTGATGTTAAAGTTAGTTAATTAGTTAAGTTAAAGTAATGCTGTCAATAAACTTTGATTGATGTAGAATACTAGGCATTCTTTTATGTCAAATTGTCCATAGAGTCTCGATCAATCAACAATGTAATGATATCGGACAAAATTCGTTGATCTGTTGAACTAACGGTTTTCGGATTATGATTGTATCGACCATTGTTGCGAATCGAGGAACTACGGATTTTTTGACGTAAATGGTCATTTCTTTTTCAAATCGCGGTTTCTATCCTATTTGTATATCAGTTCATAAATTTTTATTTTTTTGATAGAAGTAGTGCTATAACAGGTAAAGGAATGTTTAGTTTTGAACATTAAGTTTAGAGGATTTTAGATTAAAGTTTAGATTTTCAATCCAAAGTAGTTAGCAAATGAATATTTGGACTTAAATGAATAATTGAACATTTTGGACTTATGAATAACACACAACTGTGCATTTATTCTAGAGTCAGATCCATACAGCGTCAGTGTTTATTTGGTCGAAGTGTACTAATTCATTGGCAGATCTGATTCTAGTTGTAATGTACGACAAGACTACAGACGGACGTGACAGGACGAGGGCCCAGTTTAGAGGTTTCAACATCAACGATGTGCGGCTGGATCACCCTCCAGAAAAAAAAAAAAAATATTTAAAATTGAATTCAATCAATTCTGCTTTAGTAACTTACTTTAAATTTGAGGTTCTTTTCACTATTTCAATATATTTGAGTATGGAAAAGCTGTTTAAGACATTCAAAATCTTAACAAATATTGTATGCCTTTGACACAGATTTTCATAATATTTTTTATGAATCAAATGATCTTTATTAATTTTTGTTTATCAAACAAGAGGTAAAGTTAATGAAAATAATAGTTATAATTCTATTTCATTTTGTCACATATATTGAATATTCGAAAACAGATTCCAACTTGAGTTTGGCAATGTTTTTTTTTTTGTAAATTATTTTTAATAGTTTAACTAAATTCATTAAGTAATTTAAAATATTTTTTTCCCCAAATGTTGTCCTTGAACTTTATTTGTGAGAATGGGTAAATTACCTACTGTAGATAAAGCTTGATTTTCAGTTTTAGAAAAACTTAAATATCCTTTTTTTTTTTTTTTTTTGGGAGGGTGATCCAGCCGCACATCGTTGATGTCGAAACCTCTAAACTGGGCCCTCGTCCTGTCACGTCCGTCAGTAGTCTTGTCGTACATTACAACTAGAATCAGATCTGCCAATGAATTAGTACACTTCGACCAAATAAACACTGACGCTGTATGGATCTGACTCTAGAATAAATGCACAGTTGTGTGTTATTCATAAGTCCAAAATGTTCAATTATTCATATAAGTCCAAATATTCATTTGCGGATAACTACCTAACTTGAATTGAATACAAGATTTAAAGCAAGCTATCCGAAAGCTACTCTTATCTCAAATCCCCGACATTTTAATTAATAGCCAAAAAAACGTTTCTTGTAAAACCTGTCTGGCTTCTTTTAAAAAAACAAAAAAAAATGAATAACAGTTCATATTTTACAAGTCGTGAATTGAAATAGAGACGACCATTTGATCGTCAGAATTCCAGTAGATCCTCGATTCGCAACAATGGTCGATACAATCATAATCCGACAACCGTTAGTTCAACAGATCAACGAACTTAGTCCGATATCATTTCACTATTGATTAATCGAGACTACGGAAATTTTGACAAATCATAATGGTTTTTATGCTACTTGAATGAAAATCACCGATTCTGATAGAATTACTAAATTCACTGTTACTAATTTTGTCCCTAAATAACTAAAGGCAAAGTATTAAAAGTTGATATTTATAGTTAAAATCCTAAATTATACAATTTTTTTTTAAAACCCGCATCCTAACCTGACACCCACATTAAGATAGGGAAAAATCACATATGTAGCGGTTTATTGTACAAATGTGATATTTCCACTATCGGAGAACCTCCTTGTCTCGATGACAGCTTACCGGCCATCGATTAAGCCCTGAGACTGCGCCAAAGTGGGTTCTCGCAGCATGAAGTGGTGTCGATGTGTAAAAATGGAAGCTTCAGCAATATACTGAACACTTCGATTTTAATTCCACATCGAATCAAATCATACTTTTTGCCAAACAAGCATCAAACCTATGACACTCATTATGACAAAGCCCAGGGAGTTTTAGGAAAACTTAAATATCGAATCAAATCCAAAACTGAAAAAAAAATTACGTTTTGAAAACAAAGAAAATATTGAAACTGCAAAAAAATCCAAGAAATGTTGAGTTATTGCAAAATTGTTTAAATTTTTTTCCTATAAAACATTTTGCTTAACATAAGTGGGAAAACATAAAATCATATCAAACTGAATTTTCATTTAAAAAAAACAGTTATATACTGTCCACTAGATAAATTAACATTGATTAAAATAATCAATATCAAAAATTACAAAACTAAAAAGGGAACTTGGCCATAATAGTAGTTTATGCAAATCCGACGCTCCGTATTGAACTGATTCGCGTTCGAACAAAACCGTCGAAATTTTATATATATATATATATAAATATATATATAAAATGCCTATAGCTGGATTTTTTTTAATTCACTTAGAATTTTTTTTCGGTGCTTAATATTCACTATTCTTATGCAAAGTTTTTTTTTTTAATTATTCTTTAGATAAGAAATGCCTATTATTTGAGCATTTTGGAAAAGTCTGGGAAAGTCGGGAAAAAGTCGGGAATTTGAAAATGGGATTTGAGTGGTCACCCTGCAATCCCCACACATGGACGGCTTTCTACCAGCCAGCCAGCATGTGTGACCTTAGACATATTTGTCAATTGATTGCTCGTCGAGTTCGGTATTGCCCGTCAAGGTCGGCAGAACCATCGTCTCAAAGGGAAGGGGACGCTTTAAGGATAATCCACCCTTAATTAGATATAATTTCCTCACTGTTATGACGCAGAAAGTTTCTATCGATCTGCCCCTGTCCTGCTGCAGTACGACAAACCGCAAAACATTAATCGGAACCATTTGGTGGTCAACCGATTAGCAACCGCATGCAAAATCCTCCGGCCTGCCGGTGGTGCGTCCGGATCGATTTCCGCCCACGGTAAAGAGCCGAACAAAAATGCAATCGACACCCGCACCGCAAAGAAAACGAACAGGTGGACGGAACCAGGCTGGACGGTGCGAATCACTTTTGTGGATTCTTTCGGGGCTGTCAATGGAATCAGTGCTGATTTTTTCGTTGCACTTTGATGTAACATTTATTTTTGATTATTTAAGAAAAAATTAAAACATCCCAAACTTGAAATACTTGTGTGGATTTTGTTGTACGAAATTGGAATTTTTCACGTAGTCGTGTTTAAGTTAGCCTGTAAAAAAAATCCTTATCTTCTCGGAATAAAGGCAAATAAACTGAAATCGCGCCTTTTTTCGTTGGCTTCAAATCTGTCTGTTAAAAAAAGTCTAATTCAGCAAACATCCCTGGTTGGTCAGAATTATGTTTCTAACATTTCAACATAAAAAGCCTAATCATAAAAATCTGCCTGAACTCATTTACTTTATTTTACAGTAGTTTTTATTCTAGTTCTGTAATACATTATAAATTGAGGCATCAGTTTTTATCCCACTTGAAAGCTTTTATTTTGAAATCAAAGTACAATGTTTTTGTTTTGGCCTGTTTTAAATATCAAAATATTCTAATCTAAACAAACTAATACAAACCAGCCCATGTTTCGAAGGAATCCTGAAAAAAACCTTTAAAGTAGATTACGCCTAGCCTTCTTCTTGCCATTTGTCAACATTTGTAGTGCGCCATTTCATTAGAATGGATTGGAACCTCACAAACGTTGAAGCGGCCAGGCCTACTGCGTAAAGTTTACCGCAAAGATTATTCGTTGAAGTGGGTGTTGAGCTTGCATTAAGAAATATCAAAATATTGTACACAAACATGATTGTTGTGTTGTTTCAATTCGCCCCATGTGCCTCGATTCACCCCAGATGACGGGAACAGATGCGTAGTTTGTAGAGTTATTAGTTATTAGCTAGTCCCGGTAGAACATTCTTCTATTTCGGTAGATTTTCCTACTCATCTAGCTAGGTTCTTCGTGTCCTCTTAAAAATAGCAATTTTTGTATTATAAACAATTTCCCTGGGCTTTGTCATAATGATTATCATAGGTTTGATGCTTGTTTGGCAAAGAGTATGATTTGATTCGTTGTGGAATTAAAATCGAAGTTTTCAGTATATTGCTGAAGCTTCCATTTTTACACATGGACACCACTTCATGCTACGAGGACCCACTTTGACGTAGTCTCAGGGCTTAATCGATGGCCAGTAAGCTGTCATCGAGACAAGGAGGTTCTCCGATAGTGAAAATATCACATTTGTACAATGAACCGATACATATGTGATTTTTCCCTTAATGTGGGTGTCAGGTTAGGATGTGGATTTTTAAAAATTTAGTTTTTGTAGAATTTAGGATTTTTACTATAAATATCAACTTTTTATGCTTCGCATTTAGCTATTTAGGGACAAAATTAGGAATAGTGAATTTAGTAATTCTATCAGAATCGGTGATTTTCATTCAAGTAGTATAAAAACCATTCTGATTTGTCAAAATTTCCATAGGGTCTCGATCATTCAATAGTGAAATGATATCGGACTAAATTCGTTGATCTGTTGAACTAACGGTTGTCGGATTATGATTGTATCGACCATTGTTGCGAATCGAGGATCTACTGGAATTCTGACGATCAAATGGTCGTCTCTATTTCAATTCACGACTTGTAAAATATGAACTGTTATTCTTTTTTTTTTGTTTTGTTTTTTTTTTTTTGTTTTTTTTTTTGTTTTTTTTTTTTTTTTTTTTTTAAAGAAGTCAGGCAGGTTTTACAAGAAACGTTTTTTGGCTATTAATTAAAATGTCGGGGATTTGAGATAAGAGTAGCTTTCGGATAGCTTGTTTAAATCTTGTATTCAATTCAAGTTAGGCAGTTAACCGCAAATGAATATTTGGACTTATATGAATAATTGAACATTTTGGACTTATGAATAACACACAACTGTGCATTTATTCTAGAGTCAGTCCATACAGCGTCAGTGTTTATTTGGTCGAAGTGTACTAATTCATTGGCAGATCTGGTTCTAGTTGTAATGTACGACAAGACTACTGACAGACGTGACAGGACGAGGGCCCAGTTTAGAGGTTTCAACATCAACGATGTGCGGCTGGAAAACCCTCCCAAAAAAAAAAAAAAAAAAAATTTGTATTATAAACAATTTAAAGATCAGTACTTTGAGCTGTCTCAACCCCAGCTTTACTTGAAAATGTCTGCAATGACGAGAACGTGGATTTTTTTCTAAGTAACCTTTTCGAAACAACGTTTTGACAAGCTTTGCAAGCCTCCCGCAATGGAATACCACCTTCAGACTTCGGTCACATTCAACCCTTTGTTTACTTACTCTTATCTTGGAATTGTCTAAAAAAACATGTTCAGTCTCCGTCAATCACTCCTGAAACGATAATAGATGCTGTCATTTCTGCAGCTGCCACATCCAGTTGGATTTCTGCCGTTTTAAAAGAAAATTGAGCTAAAACAACAGAATGTTTATCCAAACGTTTTGTATGTTTTTGATTTCCGTTTTGAATGCTAAATTTGGCAGAAAAATTAGCTGATTTTTGTGATCCTAATCTACGTCGAAAAAGGCAAATCAACAAACAGTAAATAGTTCTAACACACCAAAGATATACATTTCACACGCTTTATTGATTTTTTTGCAAACCATATTGTGTGATTATTGCGCCAGCCGCTATATTTTTTTTGCATACATTTGTCCCACGGAACATCCGCGTCATCGGGTCACTGTAACTGTGTACGGTCACAACTAATTCAATTACGCGAGGTGTGGGGAGCCAACCTGTCCCGTGTGGTAACAGTTTAGTCCTGCTTAGCATTCCAACCAGGAAGCATAACAACACTGGGTTTTTTTTTGGGTTGAAAGAATCCAGCGACCTATTAGAGTTGATAATAACAAATAAAAACGCCGTTTATAAACTTTCAAGGAGATTTTGCAGGTGAAGAAGATAACGCTCAGACTGCTTGATTAACAAACGTTGAGTGCAAATATCGTTAACGAGAGACTGTTTGGCTACCAAATGTTGTAGAATTAATCTACTTCCATTGAAGTGAATACAAAAGGAAGCACTGAACCACTTCGCGTTTTACCAAGTCAACGACCTAGCCCAAGTAGTCGTGAATCACTGGCACTAGAAGCAGTAAAGCAAAGCCGATGATATCGGATTTATAGTTCGCTCGCGCCGCTAATGCATGGTGGATATTTTTTTTTGTGTGTTTTGTGTCGGACTCATTTGTGTACTAACAGCTTTCAGGGAACTAACTGTGTTGTATATACTTTAATTATCTAAATATAATACGATGACGAAAATCCACAACCATTTTTTTTTGCTCTCCATTTACAGTGCTGCGCGCAATGATTGTTCCCCTCAAATAACTAACTTAGAGCAGTTCTAAAACCTGCGTGTATTGAAAATAAGAACCAAACAAAAGTCCGGAGAAACACTAGGTTCGTGTTCGTGCGTGTGCGTGTTATTTTGCGAGAGAAAGTTTAGTAGACTATCAAAAGTCCACTCATCAAATCGACCAATCAATCAATCAACCAACATCACCAGCAGCAGCCAGTTTCTGGACACGAGGCATACTCCTGTTTGACAACATATTTTCACTCACTCTCGGAGGGCGCCCGCAATAGCTGCAACAACAACAACAACACCACCTTTAGCCACAGACATATACGCAATCACGCAAACATCTCGTAACTCATCCAAACGGCCGCGGCGATACGAGTTTATATTGTTCACGCATAAAGTTTCGCTAATAGTGCTACTTCCAGCATCGCCTCTCTTCGGGTAGCCACCAGCAGCAATCATTAGACCACGAGTAAGTTCGAGCATGGTGTACTTTTTTTTCTAGTTGATACCAAATACTTAATAACTTTGTTTTATGCTGCCGTATTATTTTATCTATTTTTTTTTTTTTTTTTTTAAATGATCTTTTTCATTTTTTTCTGCCTTGCTTTGAGCAAAGTTCTTCTAATACTTTTGCCCACAAAATAATTCGACATGGCAGTACCCATGTCGTATAAAAATCCCCTATGCAAAACAGCAAGCTGAGAAAAACGTCTCACCCATAAAGCAGGTATTAAATTATGACAAACAACAAACAAACTAACACTTTTTTGACAGTCTGACAATTTGCCAGCTTTGTTTGTTTGCATTTGATTGCAGAAACGTCACCTTGCATACATTTAGCTTTGTTTGCAAGTTTGGCAAACTGTCAAACTCGGAAAAGTGCGAGTTTTTTTGTTTGGTTGTCGTAGTCTGATACCTCCTTAAGGCTACGTGTTAGATATTTGTGAATTTTAGGAACAAAGTACTGAGTTTGTGAGTTTTTCTGATAGTTCACATGCTTTAGAACCAGATTGCATCAGTAACTCAAAAGAGATAAATATGCATATGGGACATTTTTGCGAACATGAGCAGTAAAGATCTGTTAAAAGTTCAATGTTGAACTTCAAAAGATTATTTCCTGGGATTGTATCAAAACCTACTCTCCGTACAATAAAATACAACGCGCCAGAACGACTGGCATAAACTTTTATCACTTTTTCAATTGACCTTCAGTTTGCTAGAAGTGTTTGAATGTTGTTTCACGCTGTGCACCTTCCCCCCACCTTTCAGTGAAACGAAACGACACGCAAATGAACGTTGCTGGCATACGCAGGAACATCAAGAACCTTGCCCACAACTATTCCGATGCACAGATCAAGGTACGCGAGGCGACCTCCAACGATCCATGGGGACCGTCCTCCACGATCATGGCGGAGATCGCCGACCTGACGTACAACGTGGTGGCCTTTTCGGAGATTATGCAAATGATCTGGAAGCGAACGAACGATCACGGCAAGAACTGGCGCCACGTGTACAAGGCCTTGCTGCTGCTGGAATATCTGATCAAAACCGGCACCGAAAAGGTCGCGCAGCAGTGCAAGGAGAACATCTATGCCATCCAAACGTTGAAGGATTTCCAGTACATGGAAGAAGGTAAGGACCAGGGAATGCACGTCCGTGAGAAGGCAAAACAGTTGGTGTCCCTGCTGAAGGATGACGAGAGATTGAAAAATGAACGTGCCCGGGCCCTCAAGGCGAAGGAGCGTTTTGCCAGGACGGCCAGCGGCTTCGGGTCGGACGGATCCATCGACGGACCAACCCAGCGAGATTCACGGGTAGATATTCAGCCATCGTTGATCATTTTGGGCGCTAACCCAGTTGCGTATTGTTTTTAGCCGCCCAACTGGGGTGAGGGTGAACCTACGGCGGCCGCTGCGGCGGCGGCGGCTGCAGCAGCAGGTCGACCAGTTTCCGAGATTGAGTTTGTTCGGCCGCAAACCGTGGGCGAAGAGGAGCTACAGCTGCAGCTGGCGATGGCAATGTCCCGCGAAGAAGCCGAACAGGAAGAGCAGAAGCGACGAAGCGACGATGTGCGGCTGCAGCTGGCACTGAGTCAAAGCGAACAGGACTTCAAGTATTAGCTGGGTAGAATGTTTGGTGGGGAGCACGCTAACTTTTGGCTTTTCTTACAGAACTGACGATAAACCCGAAAGTTCCGCTTTGGTGGATCTGCTGGACATTTCGTTCGGAGCCGCCGGTATTTCCAGTCCGCACCAGCAGCCGGGACCGTCCACCAGCGTTGATCCGTGGGGAGTGCCTGTCGCCGGAGGATCGAGACCACAGGTAGGTGTTTTCGAATGTGTTTTCTGTACGAAATCTGACAAACTCAAATTCACACTCAGTCGTTGAATATTCCGGATAAGCAACAGCAACCAGCAGCGGTATGTTCTGGTTCAATAAAAGTATTTTGCTAGAATGTGACTCTGCCCGGTTCAACTCTCTCAATTTCCCGTTATTAAACACGTTTCTTCCCCTCCCTACCGCAGACTACCGACCCCTGGTCGCGGACATCGTCTCCTCCGGTGGCAGATCCGTGGTTAAACAGTGCCTCTGCCCTGCCCCCGCCAGCATCGTCGAAGCCACCGCTCATGGGAGCAGCAGGACCTGGCGCAACGGGTGGACAGTTGGACGCCTGGGCCCCGTTGCGAACACAGTCGCCATCGGTTACGTCCGGTTCGTCCGTCGAAGGATGGCTACAGAACGGTGCGGGTGCAACGGCGCCAGCCGGAACAAATGGAAACGTCGACCCGTGGCTCAACAAGTCAGCTACGCCTAGTGCGGTAAGCGGGAGGATTTTGATGGTTGGTTGGGAAGAAGTAACGAGTTGTTGTTCAATTTCTAGCCTCTAAACGACGCGTGGCAGCCCAAACGAGCCACTCCAGTGCCTACGGCCGATCCTTGGCAAGCTAACGTTGGTGCAGCCAAACACGATCCATGGGCGCCAGTGTCCGGAAGTTCCGACGGAGCATTCGCCGTATGTTACTTTTGAGTATTTTAAAACTTTTTAGATAGATAGTATTTTCTGCTTTCAGCTTCCTGCCAACCGACCATCTCCTGTGGGAGCCATTACCTCGCCTACATCTGACCTTGATGAGTTCGACATCATCACAAAGAGGAGCAACAATGTCGTGAATAACAACCTAAACAACAACGGAGGTTTGTTACGTCCACGATTCAATACTGTAAATTATTTCAAAATTTGCCCTAACCAACAGGCTCCCTCCTGGACGATCTGGACCCGCTGTCCTCAAGCAACACTAGCTCCACCAGCAATTCCGCCTCGGCACCTGCGAAGAAAACGCCGGCGTCCTTCCTCGGGGAAAACTCGGCCTTGGTGAATTTGGACAACTTAATCAAGCCTATCTCAACGGCACCCGGTGGAACGGGCAGCCCCGCGGCCTACAATCCGTTTGGAGAATCGGCGCCGGTGCAGAAAAACCTATTCCAGCAGAATCAACCACAGGTAGCTTTACGTTTGTCCCAGTTTGAAAAAAAAATATATATTTGCTAAATTGCCCTTCACTGTTTTAGGTTCCGTCCATCAACCAGTTAAAACAATCGCCCTTCCCCGTGACGCTGGGAAGTGTTAACCAGGACCCCTGGGCCCCAGTCAACCCAACTGCTGCCGCGCAAGTGAGTATTGCTTTGGTCTAGAGCCAGTCTACCCACAACAACTGCCTCCCAATAAGAACTAACGCATGTCTACTGTTCCAATGTCTGCCAAGTTGGAAGAAAACGGCTTCGACTTTGAAATAAACTCCTCAACCACTAACATTTCTTCGCTGGGCCCGAACGCGGAACCCGGCACCGATCTTGATACTAACAATAACGCTTGTGACATTGACTACGCGCCGGAAGCTAGCAACGAGGAGTACCTTTTCAACACTGAATTCCTCTCCACCTTTGCCGGCAAATCCTTCCGAGCGAACGTTTCGGACGGAACTGCCGCTCCGAAACCCTTCAGTAACGAGACTCTCGAAAACTCTAAGCAGTTAGATGACTTGTACGACTTTGGGTTCGGCATCGACGATCAATATGACGTTAATACAAACTTAAAAACTGACCATGTGAGTAAATCACAAACCTACCCTCTTCCGGTGTAGACATGAACGCTTGACCAAGGCTCTAGTCATTCCCCTGAACCCGTTTCTTTGCTAAAAACAAGCCAAATACTAAACATTTTCTCTTCGCTCTGTTATCTGTTCTTTTCATGTCGCTCGTCTAAATAAAAAAATGCCGTTAAATTCGTACCCATCATTATCACTCGAATTGCTCATGAATTAAACAAAACAAAAAACACTCAATTTTTCTGGTTTTGGTATCGCTGCTGCGGGTGTTGCTGCTGCTGTGGTGTGGTTGTATTGTGATTTGTCCCTGTCGAATAGCCAATGGGAGCTTGGACGCTAAAGTAAAGCACACACAAACACTCACCTAACATAACAAGAAACAAGAGCTAAGCTAACCACCTGGCCGAACCTATGATAGCGCTAAAGAAAAAACAGTCTGGTAAACTATAAACTATTCTCTATCTCTCTGCTCTAATTGGCACTTTTGTGCTTTATCGTACGTTTTCGCATCATTATCACCACTAATTTGAGCTTCCTTTTTTTTTGGTTTCTGCTGATTTTTTTATTTACTTATTGGGTTCACACTTTTTTTAACATCTTAGTTTTAAGGCTGGTATGCTGCTCATGCTCGCATAAATGTCCCATATGCAAAAACAGCAAGCTGAGATAAACATATTTGAAGTTTGTCCCACACATAAGGCTACGTGTTAAGTTTTCGCGAAAAAACTGGATTTCCTCCTGATTTCTAGAACAAAGTACTGGATGTTACAGGCTTTTCTGAAAGCTCACACGATTTTGAACCAAACTGCATCAATAACTGAAAAATGACGAAAATGCATATGGGACATTTATGCGATCAGGGGCAGTATGGATCTCGGAAGGAACGGAAAAATACAGAAATTTTGAAATTAACAAATTAACAATGTATATTCAAAAATATTCGAATATTTCAAAATTAAGGAAATTCTTTGAAAAAAAAACCAGAAATTATCATTAAATTAATAATACAATGCTACAAAGGCAAAGATTCAAAAATTTAAAAATCCACACTTTCAAATCTTAAAAAATCCAAAATTAATAAATTTTTAAATTCAGAAATTCTAATGTTATAAAATCCTTAAATCTTACAATTATGAAATTTTAGATTTTTGAAATTCTTCAATTTCGAAATTTAAAAATTCTGAAATTTTAAGAATAATGTATAGGGTTAAGGATTTAAGAAATTGAGAATTTAGGAATTCAAGGTTTTTTTTTAATTTAGGAATTAAAAGATTTTTAAATTCAGATATTCAAGAATTAGGAATTAAGAAATAAAAAAAACTGTAAATCTGAAAAAAATTAGTTTAATTCCCACAATTTTAAAATAAAAAGTTTTGAAATTTCCTTTTTTTATTTTGCTTGTTGCGTTATTTTTTTCAGTTCTTATAAATAATTTAAAACTCTATTAAATGCTTCATTTTTGGAATCCCTAACTAAAAAAATATTAAATCTTAAATTAAAAAAAATCAAAATACAAATTTTCAAGACAAAGATAAATTTAAAAATCTGAAAATGACAAAAGTAAATAATTCTAAAATTCTGTAATTCTAAAATTCTTTAATTACTAACTTTCAGAAATCTAAAATTTCAAGAATGTAGGGTTTAGGAATTTAAGAAATTAAGAATAATTCAAGAATTTGAATATAGGAATAAATGATTTTTTTAAATCAGATATTTGAGAATTTAAGACTTTAATAAATTTGCAAATAAAAAAAAATATTTTAAGTGACACATTTTTTTAAATTTAAGAGCTCATGAATAAAAAAAATGCTTTTCGGATTTTTTCCGCGTATTTTTTTTTAGTTCTTAAAGTTTTGGACTCTATCAGATGCATACATTTTTAAAATTGTATCTAAAAAAAATCAAATCAGAAATTTTGAAATTTAAGAACATAAACTTCCGAGAAAATTTCAAGTTCAGAATTTTATCTAAAAATCACAAATTAAAAAAACCTATATTCTATAATTTCAAAAGTCTAACATTCTAGAACTCTTAATTCTAAAATTCTATAATTCTGAAATTCTAAAATTTGAAAATTCTTTAATTTCTAAATTTCTGATATTTCAAGAATAAAGGGTTGAGGATTTAAGAAATTAAGAATTCCAGAATTTAGGTATTCAAGTTTTTTTGAATTAAGAAACTAAAGGTTTTTTGAATTCAGATATTAAAGAATTGAAAATTAGGGAATTAAAAAAAAAGGAAAATTTAAGAAAATTTGTTTATTTTTTTATTTTTTATCCTACAATTTTCAAATTTATCGTTCACGAATTTATAATTTTTAAATTTTTGAACTCTATTAACCTTCCCTTGGTATTAAAAAAAAATCACACATAAGGTATTGGCGTCCTTTTCGACCCCAAACTTTAAAAAATCGACAAAAATCCAGTTTTTGACCGATTCCGGTTCTTTTGGTCACAAATGAAAGCTTAGAACGTCCTCTTTCCGAAACCGACCTGAAAACCCAGATTTGGTCACTGTGGCCACCGGGAATCGGCTACAACCGAAAAAGGACCTTTTTGAGACCCCAACTTTGACGACCTGTATCTCCGGCAAATTTCAACCAATCAGGATGCTCCGGGTTGCATTCGACAGGTATTTACCTGTACTTTGACCACAAATATTAATATCAGGGCCAGGTGACCTACCGGTTCCGGAAATCCGGAACATCCGAAAAGTTCATGTTTTACTGTTTTTCACATATATGCGATACCAATACTCTCATGATAGTTGAAATTGATCCATAAAACTTACTAAAAATACAATACACGACTGCCAGAACCACTTTGGAGTGTTAGTGGCCACTTCCGGGTAACCTGGAACCGGTTCCCGGGTACCCGATGAACGGCCAACTTGACTTTTTTGGTGAAAACCCATCATGTTGCACATCAATCTCCATGAAATTGAAAGATATGTCCATCTTGGGTAATGCCGTTGTTCGCTGAGCCATCCTGGCCAATCTGGAATCGGTTTCCGGTGGCCCCTTGGGGACACTTCCGGAATATGAGAGAAACCCTATCATCCGACATATCAAACTTCATGGAATTGAAAGATATGTCAATCTACGGTCATGCCGTTGTTCACCGACCCATTCTGGCCAATCTGGAGCCGGTTACCGGTGGCCCCTTGGGGACACTTCCGGAATATGAGAGAAACCCTATCATCCGACATATCAAACTTCATGAAATTGAAAGATATGTCAATTTACGGTCATTCCATTGTTCCCTGATCCATTCTGGCCATTCTGGAACTGGTTCCCGGTGCCCTTTGGGGACATTCCCGGAATATGAGAGAAACCCTATCATCCAACATATCAAACTTCATGAAATTGAAAGATATGTCAATCTACTGTCATGCCGTTGTTCCCTGATCCATTCTGGCCATTCTGGAACTGGTTCCCGGTGCCCTTTGGGGACATTCCCGGAATATGAGCGAAACCCTATCATTCGATTTATCAAACTTCATAAAATTGAAAGATGTGTTAATCTACGGTCATGCTGTTGCTCGCTGATCCATTCTGGTCAATCTGGAACCGGTTACCGGTGGCCCCTTCGAACACTTCCGGAATATGAGAGAAACCCTATCATCCGACATATCAAACTTCATGGAATTGAAAGATATGTCAATCTACGGTCATGCCGTTGTTCACCGACCCATTCTGGCTAATCTGGAGCCGGTTACCGGTGGCCCCTTGGGGACACTTCCGGAATATGAGACAAACTCTATCATCCGACATATCAAACTTCATGAATATAAAAGATATGTCAATCTACGGTCATGCCATTGATCGCTTATCCATTCTGGCAATTCTGGAACTGGTTCTCGGTGGCCCCTTGAGGACACTTCCGGAATATGAGATAAACCCTATCATCCGACATATCAAACTTCATGAAATTGAAAGATATGTCAATTTACGGTCATGCCGTTGCTCGCTGACCCATTCTGGCCATCATGGAACCGGTTACCGGTGGCCCCTTGGGGACACTTCCAGAATATGAGAGAAATCCTATCATCCGAAGTTTGATATGTCGGATGATGGGGTTTCTCTCATATTCCGAGAGTGTCCCTAAGGGGCCACCGGGAGCCGGTTCCAGAATGGCCAGAATGGGTCAGCGAACAACGGCATGACCGTAAATTGACATATCTATCAATTTCATAAAGTTTGATAAGTCGGATGATAGGGTTTCTCTCATATTCCGGAAGTGTCCCCAAGGGGCCACCGGGAACCATTTCCAAAATGGATCAGCGAACAACGACATGACCTTATTTCATGAAGTTTGATATGTCGGATGATAGGGTTTCTCTCATATTCCGGAAGTGTTCGAAGGGGCCACCAGTAACCGGTTCCAGATTGACCAGAATGGATCAGCGAGCAACAGCATGACCGTAGATTAACATATCTTTCAATTTTATGAAGTTTGATAAGTCGAATGATAGGGTTTCTCTCATATTCCGGGAATGTCCCCAAAGGGCCACCGGGAACCAGTTCCAGAATGGCCAGAATGGATCAGGGAACAACGGCATGACCGTAGATTGACATATCTTTCAATTCCATGAAGTTTGATATGTCGGATGATAGGGTTTCTCTCATATTCCGGAAGTGTCTCCAAGGGGCCACCGGTAACTGGTTCCAGATTGGCCAGAATGGCTCAGTGAACAACGGAATTACCAAAGATGGACATATCTTTCAATTTCATGGAGTTTGATGTGCAACATGATGGGTTTTCACCAAAAAAGTCAAGTTGACCGTTCATCGGGTACCCAGGAACCGGTTCCAGGTTACCCGGAAGTGGCCACTAACACTCCAGAGTGGTTCTGGCAATCGTGTATTGTGTTTTTAGTAAGTTTTATGGATCAATTTCAACTATCATGAGAGTATTGGTATCACATATATGTGAAAAAAAGTAAAACATGAACTTTTCGGATGTTCCGGATTTCCGGAACCGGTAGGTCACCTGGCCCTGATATTAATATTTGAGGTCAAAGTACAGGTAAATACCTGTCGAATGCAACCCGGAGCATCCTGATTGGTTAAAATTTGCCGGAGATACAGGTCGTCAAAGTTGGGGTCTCAAAAAGGTCCTTTTTCGGTTGTAGCCGATTCCCGGTGGCCACAGAGACCAAATCCGGTTTTCCAGGTCGGTTTCGGAAAGGGGACGTTCAAAGCTTTCATTTGTGACCAAAAGAACCGGAATCGGTCAAAAACTGGATTTTTGACGATTTTTTAAAGTTTGGGGTCGAAAAGGACCCCAATACCTTTAAAGTAACTTTTTTTATGGACGCTCCCCTAGAGGTCGTCCAAGGTTTGTTTGTTTTGTGACTACTATAAATTTAATGTCCGAAAATTTCAAGGCTTTAGCATGTATATAGCAAAAGTTATGGCAAATTTAATTTTCAAAAAGGCCGAAAAGGACCCCAATACCGTAGGAAGGTTAAATGCTTCAAAATGAATAATTCGTATCTCACAAAAATTAAAAATGATAAAACTGAAAATTTTAAAATTCTAATTACCTAAAATTCTTAATTCCATAATTTTAAAATTCTAAAAATCTATATACGATAAGCTTAATTTTTTTTAAATTCAGAAATTTTAAAATTGAAATATTCTGAGATTTAAAAATTCTAAGTTTTTAAAATCCTAAAATTGCAAAATTCTAAAATTTCAAGAATCCAAGAAATTTTATAATTTTAGAATGCGCAAATTTTCTTGACCGCGTTCCTTCCTATCTCCGTACTTAGCTTTACTAATTAAACTCTGTTCATATTTTTTTTTTTTGGGTTTCTGCTTACAAAAAATCAGTACAAAATAGTATGAAATGTTATGCTGTAATGATTTTTTATCAACAATTTTCGATCATTCGGCAAGTATTGCTTAATTGTGTTACGCAGTTCACAAAGATTTTTTTCCATTTAACACATTTGTTGAATTTCCATTATTACACCACCACCAACCTCCGAAGTTCTCGCCAGCAAGCAAATTTACGTATTTATTTTGCAGAATAATCTGAACAACAACAACGCTCCTTGGATGAATCCGCAGTCATCGAATCCATTCCTATCGTAAAGAGAGAAGAACTAATGGCAAATCCTGGACTGCAAGTCCAACCACAGAGTTATTGCTATCCATTGAGAAAGAAGCAGCAGATGCAGGCAAATGCGCGCGTGGCATGGAAATAGAACAGAAACTAAAACGGTGGACGATACTTATGCACACACACACCCTCTTTCTCCGAATTGGTGTCGATCAGCTAAACTTCTAGTTAGCTCAATAAAACTGTGTAGTAGAAACAAGAAAAAAAATGATAGAAGCAAACAATAGCAAAACCAAATACTTGTTTTGTCGCGTCATTTATCAATCACTGAGCCGAACATTTAGCGACTGCTGAAATGATAAAAGAAAGAACTAAGAAACACATTCAAAATGCCTTACTACTTGTTTAATAAAGATAAATAAAGCTGCTAGAACAAAAAGATAAACTCTTGAACTTGTTGTTGACTGCAAATCGCTAGTGTGCAACATTAAACTAGACTGTTCTAGCATAAAAGACGAAATAAACAGAACAACAAAATTTGGGTCACTGAAATACTGATAAACAGTTAGTGTAATGATGGTTGGGGGGATATTTTTTGTACGGCTAAACATAACGACTACCACGAATCAATTTTGAACGTTTATATAAGCAAAACACAGAACTTTTTTCATAAATGTGATAACTGTTACCACATACTTTTACTAGAAACAAAAGTGTAGGTACATCCAAATAACTATACGTCGTGACTGTGACAAACAATTGGCTCTAGATTTTTCTACTCATCGGAACTTTCACGACAACAAACCTAAGCTGAACGAAAAAAAACTCCCCACAATGAGATTCATTTGCAAATTATTTTCCACATAGACTTTAGCATCGCTTACCGCGCCATGCCCCCGCATCTCGTGGGAGACACCCCGACGACCACATTAAGCTTTATTTAAACGAAACACAAGAAAAAAACAAATATTCGTTTCCAATACTATGGGTAACATGCAAAGTATTTTTTCATTCTCTTGCGGTAAGAAAACAAAAAAAGTATCACTAAAAATCATATTTTCTTTTATTGGGTACTGTGAGAGTAGGAGAGGAACAGTTTTTTTTTTCTTGCAAATATTTATTGAAACCTAGTTATTATTTGTCGTTACGAGCAAGCAAAAAATTAAAACACACAGTAAAGTAAACCGTAGTATATTCGAGTTTTGTTTAAACCTTGCTGCTTAACCATCGATGATTTTGAGTTATTTATTAGCTTGGAATGATTTTTTGAACACGGTGGCAAGCTAAGAAAGGATTAGGTGAGGAAAGGATGGAATGAACTGGTATTTTATTATTCGTTCCTTCGATAAAATATAGATATATCTGAAACTGGACTTGTAAACGAAAATGAACTTTCTTTTCTAAATTTAGACTACAAATTGACTAATTCTAAGGAATACCCATTCGATGGGAATCTGATCAATATAAAATGGAACTTGTATAAAATGAAGAAAAAAAAAGATTATATAGAACGCAAGAATGGAATTATATATTTTTTAAAAAATAAATTGATTTCAACACTTGAATGCTTCTGCCTTTTGTGAGTATCCGAAAATCCCATCAATAACATAACACAGTCCTTGCTGGGTGACGATAACTGTGCTACAGCCCAGTAGGGTGGAATCAATAATCGTCTTTTTCAGGAGCACATTTTTGGTTCCAAACAATCTTCAAAAATTTCGAAAAAAAAAAAAAAAAAAAAATATTACTCCCAATAACGAACCAGATTACGTCCTGTAATGGAAGGTAAATTGACACAAGATGAAACACCATTTATTATTTAGTAACATCGTAAAACGCAGGTTAAACTTAACATCTTACTGTTTATTTTTAAGTTATGACACATGTTACAAAACTAAAAAGGAATACTTTAGAAAGATAAAACTTACAAACAAACTACCGTTTACACGCGGTTAGACCATCTCCAATGCAAGCTGCATATCCAATCAAGTGTGGGATAACGTTTTGCTCGTACATGCCGCCAAACAGGTGAGACCAAGGACCATACGCAAAGAGCGCGACATCGTCGCCACCGTGGGTTTCATACTTGAGCGGCACCATCTTCGGATACTGGAACTCTTTGTTCTTGACCATCTGCTGCGTAATGTTCCGCCGATGGCCTTTCTCATCCGGGCCTGGTCCTCCGGGTCCGTTGGCGTACGAAAGAGTGGTGTACGCTTTCTTATCGACGTCACTGATTGAGTCACTAATGTCGAGAATATCGTGTCCACGCTTTGAATAACCGGCGAGGGACATTACGTGGGAATGATCCGCTGTTACGACAATCAGTGTGTTGTCCGAATTGGTTAGCTGAGTGGCGAGTAAAACTGCCTCCGAGAATTGTACCGTTTCGTCGAGAGATTTGCGGGCTTTGGTTTCGTGATGGGCCAGATCGATTTTGCCACCCTCGATGAACAGAACATACCCGTTTCGGTGCTTCTCGAGGCTTTTGATTGCTGCGTAGGTCAGGTCACTAAGCGAAGGATCCTCCGAAGGGTCACTGTCCATGTGGTATTTGAGATGATCCGAGTTGAAGAGTCCCATCAGATATTCGGTTTCGTTAAAGTTGATACCCATGAGGTCACGCTTGTTGGTAACGTATCTGGCCGTTCCCATCGGTTTGCTGTAGAACCATTCCGAGATGAGGTTTGCAGAGTCCATCCGCTGGCCTGGCTTCCCCGAGACATCCTTTTCGTTTTTCGGTATAAACTTTCTCCTACCTCCACCCAGAATGACGTTAAAGTTCTTCCCGGGTTCATTCCGCACCAACTGGGAAGCAATATCCTGACACTGCGAAGAGTCTTCCACTTTGGCCTCGACGTCGGCGTCACTTTCCCAATCTCGGTTCGCCACGTGAGCGTAGGTTCCGGCCGGGCTTGCGTGCGTGACTCTTGTGGTGGTGACAATTCCGGTTCCTTTACCGGCGGCCTGCGCCCAGCTCATTATTGACTGGACATGATTCTTCGGGTCACTGCTATCGACACAATTGTTGTATTTAACCGCAGCAGTGACACCAATGGTGGCATAATTTGCCTTCACCCCAGTAAGGTATGCCGTGGCCGAGCATGCAGAATCTGCAACTTGTTTATCCACACAGTACGTCTGAAACGATAAAAAATTGATTTCGCAGATCAATCGGTTGAAGGACAATCGACACTCAATCAGAGAGCCAATAGAAATAATTGTGTGTTTGTACAAGGAAACAGGAACAAAAAAAATCAATTATCATTTATTATTCAGCGTGCGATTAAATGATCACGGTTGAACGATTTTGGCGACTTAGCTCGAGTCAAGTACGAATGTTTCTTTTTTTGGAGTCTACAGGCGTTCACCTGGCGAGAAGTCGTTGCAATAGTAAGCGGGCTTAGCATGTATCACATGTGGCACGTGGCAAATGGTGTTATCCACGAAGAGAAGCTTAGCGTATTGGCGCGCGCGCGCGCATAACTTTTAATTATTGCTGGCATAATTCTAAGCGCGCCTGGCTGGAATTGTGTAACACGTGTGATGAAAATAAAACTTAACGGGAATGTGATTGAAGTTAATTAGTCGAATGACTAGATTGCAACGACTTTCACTTGGGCAACGATAACTACTGCTTCAATTCGAAATGAGGACGACAACGGCTAAATAAGCACCCACTCAACACACTATCGATAGCTGTCAGAGTAACTCAAGTGAATGTGAATTTTACGTGACGGTATCCAGCAATTCCTTCGCAAGATGTTTAAAATTCCGGCTTCCCCACAGTTGCACAGATAAGCACGAAAAAAATGTCCCTCGTGGGATAGTGCTTTGTCTTTCGCGTCGATCAAACTCGTTCAACAAACACAGTCAGATACTGTGGACAAGAAAGGCAAACGACAAGTTCTGCGCGAATGTCAATGCCAGCAGGTAGGTCCTTCTAAACGGCGCTCACCTTCACCAGGCCGACGTCTGGGAACTCTTCGAAGGATAGTTGCGTTTCTTCACCGGTGTGACCATGCATCTGCCCGAGGTACATCCTACTGGCCGCCAGGGTGGGAATCGACATCCCATCGCCAAGGAAAAATATCACATTCTTGGCCACGTTACGATTGGTGCGCTTCAGCAGTTGTTCCTTCAGCTTCAACTGGGCTCCGACGTTCCAAAATTGGGCGGTTTTCTCGTACTCGGATGCCGAAATCAATCTCTTTTGGCGCAAAGTCTCCTTCTCATCCGTTGGTAAACTCACTGGCGGTGGGTGCACTGTTTAGATAGACGGACAAAAGTAACGGTCATTTCTGGTACAAAACCACTTATTCTAATCTAATCACCGTGTCGTTCCCCTCTGGGTTCCTCTGGCTCCACCAGGTGTTGGAGAAATTCTTGATTTTGGTGGCCGTGGACATTACACAAAAGTAACGATAAAACAAAACAAAAGTGCAGAAACATTGTGTATTGCCCTGCTAAGATGGCTAAAGACTGAACAGAGCACACGAGTCTGTTGTTCCTCGATGTGTACTTGAAGTTGAAAAAGAGGGAGAAGTGATCGTGCTGAAGAAACGACCTAGCACCAACTGATCGATGACGATCGCCAATGCGACTACTTTTATAGCTTTGTTCCATTTGGAATTATGATAACGCAGAATATAAAACTATTTTTAATAAAACAAAATACTATATTACCTGCAATTCAATTGATGCATAAAACATAAAATTAAATACATTGAATAAGAAAATCGAAAAAAATATAAGTTTTGGTCGGAGTTAAAAAACGCAGGCATAAATTTGTGATATTTGATAATATCAAGCTAGCAAATAAACGGATCTTTAGATAAAAGGTATTTGCGTACTTAGAACACACGTGTCATGTGTGCCATGCAGCACTGGTCGAAACCATGCTGCCGAAGCATTTGAAAATGAAATTACATTCCTGATTCGATTTTCAAGACATCGTATGAAAATTAGTTTTAACTGGATGAACATTATCACATTGATCATTTTGGTACTTGTTGTCACTTAACTCTTTCAGGCCTGATGGGTCATATTTTACCCAAAAATATTTTTTTTTTAAATTCTGGTCTGAAAGGGTTAAGCCACCCCGGCATTTTTTTTTCCTTTTTATCAATTTTGTGATTTTTGTCGTTTTGGTCTTTTTTTCATTTTTATAATTTTGTCAGTTTTTTTTATTTTGGTAATTTTGGTAATTATGGTAATTTTTGTCATTTTCATCATTATAGTCGTTTTGGTCTTTTTTTCATTTTGATCAATTTGGGCTTTTTCTTCATTGTGATCATTTTGATCATTATAGTCGTTTCAGTCATTTTGATCATTTTTTCCATGCTTGATTTTTTTTTGTCGTTTTGGATTTTATTGTCAATTTCGTATTTTTTATCTTTTTGATATTTTTTTCATTGCAATTATTCTGGTATGTTTGTTATTTCTGTGATTTTGACCGTTTTGGTAGTTTTGATCTTTTTTGACATTTTTGTCGTTTTGATCAAAATGATGGTCATTGGTCATTTTGATATTTGTTTTCCTTTTTTCATTTTGATAATTTTGAGCATTTTTTTTTTTTCATTATGATCATTTTGTCTATTCTAAAATTTTTGTCATTTTCATTAATTTTTCTAATTTTTTGTCTTTTTTGTCGTTACGGTCATTCTGTCATTATGATCATTTTGGTCTTCATGGTAGTTTTTGTTATAAAAATGAATATATAAATTATTCGCTCTACAGCATTGCCTTGGCGTTCTCGATTGCGAGATTCCTACTCGAAACTAGGTGTCCGAAGGCTTGATTGTTGAGGCAGTTGCAAACCACTTTTTACGCCTAAGCTTCCATCCACCCCAGGTTTCGAACTGACGACCTTGGATTGTATTTTTTTTTTTCATTTTGGTCATTTTTGTCATATTGATCAATTTGTTCATTTCGGTAATTTTTGATTATTAGTTCATTTTTGGTCATATGGCCTTCTTTGTTCTTTTTGTAATTTTTGTCTTTTTGTTTTTGGACGTATTGTTCATTTTTGTAATTTTTGACATTTTCTTTTTGATCATTTTTGTCATTTGTGTTATTTTGATCATGTCATTTTGGTATTTTTTATAATTTTTGTCTGTAATTTTGTTTTTTATTTAATTTGGTCTTTTTGTCATTTTGGACGTTTTGGTCATTCTGGTATTTTATGTCATTTGCGTCATTTTGGACGTTTTGGTCATTTTGATCATTTTGGCCATTCTGGTAATTTTTGTCTTTTCTGTTATTTTAGACATATGGGTCATTAGGGTGTAATATCAAAATCGATTTTCCAGCACAGCATTATTTCAGTTCCTTTTGGGGTCCTAAACAACTCCCCGAAGTTTGGGAACGATTGGTTTAGTCCTCACTTTGCGCAAAGCGATTCAATTTTCCATACAAATTTGTATGGGAAAAATCATTTTTTTTTTTATTTTGATATTTAAAAAATCCAAGTTTCACGCTATACTCAAACCGAATTCATATTCGGATGCTCTGGAATGTGCTCTACAACTTTCCCCAAGAGAGTATGGTGCTAACTTGCTCCTATAAAAAGATATAGCGTGTTCAAAACTCGTCTAAAACGTGTTTTAGGATCGAAAATCACGTTTTAGACGAGTTTTGAGGACGCTGTATCTTTTATAGGAGCAAGTTAGCACCATACTCTCTTCGGGAAAGTTGTAGAGCACATTCCAGAACATCCGAATATGAATCCGGTTTTGATATAGCGTAAAACGTGGATTTTTTAAATATCATAATTCAAAAAAATGATTTTTCCCATACAAATTTGTATGGAAAATTGAATCGCTTTGCGCAAAGTGAGGACTAAACCAATCGTTCCCAAACTTTGGGGAGTTGTTAAGGACCATATAAGGAACCAAAAAGTTGCTGTGCTGGCTTAATTTGGACATCTTAATTTTTGCCCATACAACCATATTACACCCTAATGGGTCATGTTGGTCTTTTTTGTCATTTTGGTAATTTTTAACATTTCTGTAATTTTTTATTTTGATCATTTTTACCATTTTGAACATTTTGGTCATTTAGTCATTTTTGTAATTTTTGTGATTTTGGACATTTTGGTCATTTTTGTAATTTGTGTCCTTTTTGTAATTTTTGTCTTTTTATCATTTTGGACGTTTTTGTCATTTTGGCCATTATTGACATTTTTGTCATTTCTGTTATTTTAGTCATTTTGGTCATTATTGACATTTTTTTTCATTTTGGTAATTTTTTGACATTTGTGTCATTTTGGATGTTTTGGTCATTTTGATATTTTTTGTCATTTCTATAGTTTTTTTTCATTTTGTCAGTTTGGTCATTTTTGTAATTTTGATAATTTTTGTCATCTTTGTTATTTTGGTCGTTTTGGTATTTATTTTTTCTTTTTGTCATTTTAATCATTCCCACTGAGAATTTTGGCTCGAGCTTCGACTCGTTTCAGGCTCGATCTCGAGCCAGATCGACTCGACAGTGACAAACTGTAGTTTTATTTTTATGCTTTAAAATGAATAAAAGAAGGTCAAATCATCTTTAGGCGTTCCTTTAATCCATGTACATAACATTTTAGGATCCTATTGCTGATAAAGTTGTAATGCAAAGTTTTTTTTTAGAAAACATCCAAAGGATAAAATTACTGGCGAGTGTCCATCCCCTAGGGAACATTAATCATTACTCCACTGCTGATGGCAACACGGACACCGGCTTGCAAAAATAGCATCTGTAGTGGTGCAGCTTTTGGACTGTCAGTCACTCTTCGGTTGAAACAAACACACGCACACACGTGGCCAAGCAGCAGCAGTCATCGTCAGTCTTTTTGGTTTCGCTCGCGCGGAAGTGGAAGAAGACGTCGTGATTTTTCCGGGTGAAAATTGTGCGCGCCCCCGCGGCTTCTAGTCCAGTGTGCAGAAGTGCGCGTATCCAGTGATTCCGTTGGCCGGAAGTAGTGTGCAGTGGTGTTGTGATTCCCCACCAACCCCCTGGTCGATTCGTTCGACAGCCACCGTCGCCGCCGCCGCCGCCGCGTGTTGTCCCCGGTGGTGAAATCAAATTGGACCCGAATTGCATCTGGATATTTCTGGAGAAGGAGCAGCAGAAGAAGCGCGTGAAAAATGGACAACGCCAAGATTGCCGAACTGCTGCGGGCCACCATCGACCCGAACCAGCGGCTCCAGGCCGAGGAACAGCTTAACCAGGTGACGCGGCAGCGAAGGAATTTTTCACTGCCACTTCTTTCTTTCGGGGGTCGAACCAAACCATGTGCTTTGCCGCGAGTTAATTTTTGGCAGAACGACGACCCAGCCCTGTGCGCGGTGGTGGGTTCGGGTTGTTCCGCCGAAACCGGTTCCGATTCTGGCGCTCTGGGTTTTGGGCGGGGACATCCAGGTGGGGCAGGGGGAAGACACGCTTGGGCTTGATAATCCTGTTACGATTTTTGGCCATTTTTCGTCCTTTTTCATCCGCACATTCGCTTCGTTCCCTCGCGGAATCGGTGGCCGTGGTGGTATTGGTGCGGTGGGCCACTGCGTGACAAGCACGACCACGATGTACGTGTACGCGTGTGTGGCTGTTTTGATGTGGTTGGTTGCGTGATCAGCACAGGGTTGCCAGTCAGGGGGGAAAATGTATTGTACACAAACGAAAGAAGAAAAAAAAGTTCAAGAAATTTAAGAAATTTGGAGCAACTTTTCAATCCAGGTTTTTGGTATTTGGAAGGATTTCTGAATATATTGATTGATTGATTGATTGATTGTTTTTATTTGACAGAAAAAGCCAGCAAAGTGCTGACTGAAAAAACTGTTTCTTTTCAATGTGCAATACAAATTAAGTAGATTACATGTCATTGAAAATTAAATATAAATGTAACGACAAAGTTGATGCGGCTGGCTCCTGAACTCCATCGGCGTCGACCTTTTTATGGAGTTCGGTTTCTGGCGATTAGCGGCTATATTGTAATTGTAATTGATTGTTTATTTGTGACGAGAGCCTGTTAGTTTACAACTTTTTATCAGGTTAAGGAGGTAACTTTAAGATAGAAAACGGAGATAAATAAACCAACCAAATGGTTCCAAATAAAGCTAAAAATCCAAGTTAGATGCGGAAGGCTTAAACTAGTTGTTTAACACAGCTTTTAAACGAAAATAAATAAAAGAAAACTACCAAGATAAATGAGTTCAAGATTCGCAATTCGCAATTTTCAGTGTAAGAACGGGCCTTGACCGATCTTATGCACTAGGTTCCCGACGAACACGCACTGCCCTTACACCTACATCTCACCCTTGCTCTGAGTCAGTACGAGCAGCACGCTAGAACACGCTTTGAGTGTTCGTGCCAGGCATGCACACCTTCTTTTCCGGTTACGCATTTTAACTCGGCCGGGGGTGGTACATTACGTAGGGTTTGATGTAAGTATAAGCGCCTAACCATCTATAGTGTGCCTATTAATTTTCATTAAAGCAAAAACTGTTTTATTTTTAGTTTGAATTCAAAAACTAGTTGTTATTTTACTGTGTATTGTTTTCTCCTGAAACCTTTCCTAGTGTTGAGTCGTGTTTATATGTTGCTATTTCTTTTGTCGCGGTGTTTTGTTACAATTTTTGGTCCTAAGCATGTTATAAAAGTTTACCAAAAGTACAATAGTAATATTTGTGTTAATCCTTTAACCATTCCATAAATTGAGTAAGGGCTCAAACCTCACTTGTTTGAAAAAAAGGGTGAAGATTGAAAACAATAGACAGTAAAAGAGAATTTATTTAATAAAAATCAAGAATCAATAGCAAGAGAATGATGAGCGTATTTAAAAAAATAAAAATGAGAAGCTAGATGTATTAGATGTAAAATTAGACAATAGTTAATAAATAGAGATACAAAACAAGCTTAGATTATAGTAATGATAACTCAAAGGACAGATAAAGAATTATTTAAATAAATAAATTCGCAATAAAATCAAAAAAGATTAGGCAAATGATAAATAAACCTGATATTACTAGTACATTAAGGCAAAGTATATTTTAAGGAAAAAAAAAACAAAGTTTGTTACAGCAGTATCAATTGGTAAAAAAGAGTGGAAAAGCTTTGAGAGATAAGAGAATCAAAAGTTAGTAAAATCAAAATCAAATGATGGATATTAAATAGAAGAGTCAATGAAGAAGTGAGAAACAGTAGAGCACAATAAAAATAGGAGATAGATGATAGCTGAGAATGAAGAGAAGAGAAACCCCGTTGTGCGATGTTTCAGGTACATCCACAGCAGTTGACTCAACATACTGCGAATCAAAACAATACCGTCTACAATCACAAATTACTTGCCTTTCCCACATTGTCGCGCCCCTTTCTTTTAGCCGTCTCGACTCTGACCCGCGGTGGTCAAAGGTTTACGATCCGTTTCCACAGGCCACCAGCTAGGTCATCATGAAAACCAAGCCAACGTGGAGGTAAGAAAATAGGACACTCGCAAGGAACCAGAGCTGTACTGTTCTGATCAAGATAATTCGGATGATCTAACAGAACTACGGATGTAGTTAGTTGCGCTCCTTCCAGGATGTTCCTTACGTGGACGTCAACCGAAGAGCACGCAACAAGGTCAGTGCCATTGCATGCTCTTAGGTATCAATCCTTGGCCTGCAAGATAAATGAGTTCAAGATGGATACAAATACAAACGAGGGATTGAATCGGAGAATTAACTAAACAAAATAATTAAGCGAAAATATTAACGGATTTTAGAAGTTTTTCTATGATGTCAGGTCGGGACAAACACTGCTTTAGCTGATTTTTGAAGATATTTAAGGATGAACTTTTACCAAATCTATTGTTAAAATAATTATAAAGCTGAGCTCCATTGAAATTTATACTGCGCTCACCAGGTACTGTGGTTACGTTAGGACGATTCAACAGATCGTGATATCTTGTACCATATTGATGGTTAGAACGAACAAATTTAGTATTACTATGGGTTTTATTATTTAAGCAAAGGTAAATAAAACAACAAACTTCAAAAACATATATTCCCCTGACAGGTAAAATATTATTCTTTTCATACAAATCGACTGTGTGACTACGAATAAAAAGATTTAAGATTTATTTATTAAGCTGTGTACAACTAGTTTAAGCCTTTCGCTTCTAACTTTGGTTTTTAGCTTTATTGTATCAACCATTTGGTTGGCTTACTTAACTCTGTTTTTTTTTTATCTTAAAGTTACCTGCTTTATAACCTGAAAAAAAAATTGTAAACTTACAGGCTCTCGTCGCACATAAACAAGCAATTACAAAAATAAAAACCAAAATTCTGGAATCCAATTTCTCGGAAAGGACTTTAGAATGGACATTATCCGGAATGAAATTTCCCAGAATACTAAAGCAAGTCAATACAGTTTTCCTTTCTTTGAAGAACTTAAACTGCTAACAGAACTCGAATTTTCCCTTTTAACCCTTTCAATTCTGAATTTTGAAAAAAAAATTTTTTTTTGGTTAATGATGGGAAAATGATTCTTATGACCATACGAAAATAAATATCATAGGCTAGTTTTGGAAATTTTGATATTTGGGTCATATATGACCCATCAGGCCTGAAAGGGTTAAAGAAGGTATAACTCTGTTGACTAGTAATAACTGCTGAAACGAGTTGAAATTCTCCTTTTTATTCAAAGTAAATTGAGTTTCTTGCTCCATGAAAATGCAATAAGAAAACTATCATTCAGATTTTTATGTAGTAGAAGATTGTAAATACAATAAATAGCAAAAGGTTAACATAAAACAAAACAAATAAATAATTATAAAATAAAAGTATCTTAAATTTGCTCCCTGAACACAAGAACAATCAAAGTGTTGCGAATTCACGAATGTGTAACAACTCTGTAATGAACTGAATTACATTCACATTTACATTGTTTTGAATGATTTATTGGTTCTGATTATAACAATTTCTGACTATATAATTTGTCATCCATTTTAAAACTTTTAAACCTTTGCAATGCTTCAACAAAGCCGATTATGCTATAAATAACAAATCTCGTATTAAACGTACGACGCGAAGCATGTTTGTGTGTTGATCTAACGTACCTACATATTTGAAGTGTATCGTATCGACACACAGATAACGACTTTGTTTCAACTCAGATATAGAGCAATCATTCTTCCGTGAATACTGGCAATTTCGGCGTAAGCGACCCCGCCTTCATGGCCCTGAGAGTGTCGCGTTTCTCGTTCAGTTTATGACCTTCCTCCAGTTTGGCGCGAGGCAAAAGTTGTCACTGGAATTGCGGGAACGCGGGGAATCCTTGTAACTGCCACTCACTGTGGCTTTGGTGCTTCTGCAAAAATAGGGAAAAATTGACCAAACAAACAACGGACGACGGGCGGATGAAATGTAAACAAACCACGTTGCTGCTGCTGGCTGGCAATTGTGTTTAATGAATCGCAACCGTCTTCCAGCAAATTTAGTGGATTCTTATGGCATACAAATTAGCCAATGACTCATTCTCGCGGTAGCGCACATGGTTCGTGACTTCCTGTCGGCAATTTGCTGACTTTTCTACGTTTGTTGTAGGTTCACAAAATCATCGGTTTCCTGCCGAGTCTGCTGCAGGTTATTATGCAAAATGACGTGGAAAACCCGGTTCGTCAGGCCGGTGCGATCTATCTGAAGAACTTGATCACGAGCAGCTGGCAGGACCGGGAAGCGGAAGCCGGCAATCCGATTCCGTTCTCGATCCACGAGCAGGATCGGGCCATGATTCGGGACTCGATCGTGGAGGCTATTGTCCACGCGCCGGACATCATCCGGGTTCAGCTGTGCGTGTGCATCAACAACATCATCAAGAACGATTTCCCCGGCCGGTGGACCCAGGTGGTGGACAAGATTAGCATCTACCTGCAAAATAGGGACATTAATGGGTGGAACGGAGCCCTGCTGTGCATGTACCAGCTGGTCAAGAACTACGAATACAAGAAATCCGCCGAACGTGCTCCGCTGACGGAAGCGATGAACCTGTTGCTGCCCCAGATGTACAATCTGATGATGAACCTCATTAACGATCCCTCCGAGCAGAGCGTTCTGATGCAAAAGCAGATCCTCAAGATTTACTACGCCCTCACGCAGTACGCGCTGCCCCTGGAGGTCATCACGAAGGACATCTTCGCCAACTGGATGGAGATTTGTCGCCAGATCTTGGACCGACCGGCGCCCGATTCGTCCCACATTGACGAAGACGAACGGCCCGAGATGCCCTGGTGGAAGGCCAAAAAGTGGGCCTCCCACATCGTGTTGCGAATGTTCGAACGGTACGGAAGCCCCGGCAATGTCGTCTCCAAGGATTACAACGAATTCGCCGATTGGTTCCTGCAGACGTTCACCAGTGGGCTGCTCAACGTGCTGCTGAAGGTGCTCGACCAGTACCGGAACAAGATCTACGTTTCGCCCCGGGTGATGACCGACACGCTCAACTACATTAAACACTCGTAAGTTGTTGTTTCACCTGGGTTTTATCACTAACCACTGCCCACGCGTTGTACTATTAATAGATATTTTGGTCAATTTCTTCCCGCAGCGTTTCCCATGCCCACTCGTGGAAGATGCTGAAGCCGCACTTTATTGCGATTCTCCAGGACGTCATCTTCCCGCTGATGTCGTACTCCGAAGCCGACGAGGAACTCTGGGAGGCCGATCCGATCGAGTACATCCGGCAAAAGTTTGACGTGTTTGACGATTACACGACGCCCGTGCCGGCGGCCGAAACGCTGCTGCACAACGTGTGTAAAACGCGCAAGGGAGTGCTGCCGCAGGTGATGCAGATCATCATGCAGATTATCAACGCTCCGAATCTGAACGCCAAGCAAAAGGACGGCGCCCTGCACATGGTCGGATCGCTGGCCGACGTGCTGCTCAAGAAGAAGGTCTTCAAGGACCAGGTGGAGAACTTGATTATGCAGTACGTGTTTCCGGAGTTTAGCAGCCCCCACGGACATCTGCGGGCCCGTGCCTGCTGGGTGCTGCACTACTTCAGCGAGATCAAGTTGAAGAACCAACAGGTGCTGGCAGAAATCATGCGACTCACGTCGGCCGCCCTGCTGAACGACAAGGAACTTCCCGTCAAGGTGGAAGCCGCCGTTGCCTTACAAATGTTCCTCATCTCCCAGGACAACGCCTCCAAATATCTGGAGACCCAGATCAAGGAAATCACCATGGAACTGCTGAAGATTATCCGCGAAACGGAAAACGAAGATCTTACCAACGTGCTGCAGAAAATCGTGTGCACCTACTCGGACCAACTGCTGCCGATCGCGGTCGACATTTGCCAACACTTGGCCACCACCTTCAGCCAGGTGCTGGAAGCGGACGAAAACTCGGACGAGCGGGCCATCACCGCGATGGGACTGCTGAACACGATGGAAACCCTGCTCAGCGTGATGGAAGAGCACCCGCAGGTGATGCTCACGCTGCACCCGATCGTCCTGCAGGTCGTCGGCCACGTGCTACAGCACAACGTCAACGAGTTCTACGAGGAGGCCTTCTCGCTCGTGTACGATCTGACCTCCAAATCGATATCACCCGACATGTGGAAGCTGCTGGAAATTATCTACCAGGTATGGGAGAGCTGCTTTTTCAGGTGATCCTCGTACTAATTGTCCCAACCTTCTTCGCAGCTTTTCCAAAAGGATGGAATTGATTACTTCGTAGATATGATGCCGGCACTACACAACTACATAACTGTCGATACGCCCGCATTTTTGTCCAACCAGAACCACGTCCTCGCCATGTTCAATATGTGCAAAACGGTACAATTTAGCTAGACATACAATTTTCGCGAACTACCTCAATACAACTCGCATCTTTACAGATATTGACCGGCAACACGACGGAAGAGGCTGAATGCAGTGCGGCCAAGCTGCTCGAGGTGATCATCCTGCAGTGCAAGGGCCACATCGACGAGTGTATTCCCAGCTTTGTGGAGCTCGCGCTGACGCGGCTAACCCGCGAGGTGAAAACGTCCGAGCTGCGGACAATGTGCTTGCAGGTAGGTTACGACGGATTCAAGGCGGGATGACGACTAATCGCTTTTCTGTTTGCAGGTCGTCATAGCCGCCCTGTACTACAACCCGCAGCTGCTGCTGCAAATCCTCGAGAAGATTCCCCTTCCAGTGAGCAACGAATCGATAGCGTCGCATTTCATCAAGCAGTGGATTCACGACTCGGACTGTTTCCTGGGGTGAGCAGCAGAAGGGTTTTGTGAAGGGGCGAAACAAATCTCTAATGGGTCTCATTCTTGCAGAATCCACGACCGCAAGCTGTGCGTGATCGGGCTGTGCACGCTGATGAGCCTCGGCGACGGCAAGCCGGCGGTGCTGAGCGAGCTGAGCGAAAAAATCATTCCCACGCTGATACTGATCTTCGATGGGCTGAAGCGCGCGTACGCGGCCCGTGCCTCCGAGGGCGAGGAGGAGGAAAGCGAAGAGGAGGACGACGACCTGGAGGACGGCATTTCGAGCGACGAGGACGAGGTCGACGAGATGGGACCGAGCTACTTTGAGCGCATCGCCAAGATGACCCAGGACAAGGCGGCCGAGGCCGGGTTCGAGCTGACCGCCACTATTAAGGTATTCGTCGTTGAGTCATTTCTTATTTGCCGAAGCACTCGCTAACAAGTATCGTCTAACACAGGATGCCGATTCCGACGACGAGGACGAAGACGACGATGACGACTCGGGCGACGAGATGGACGAGACGGCGCTGGAGGGTTTCACGACGCCACTGGACGACGAGGAGAATCCGGCCTGCGTGGACGAGTACATTGCCTTCCAGGAAGTCATGACCAGTAAGTTTGGCCGACCGAATTTGGCAAACATTCCGGAACTAAAAGAACCTCGACACTCTTTCCCACTCTTGCAGATCTGCCAAACGCCGACCCGAACTGGTACAACATGCTTACCAGGAGCTTGAAGCCCGAGGAGGCTAAATCCCTGCAGGAGATTCTTGTGCTGGCCGAGCAGAAGAAGGCAGCTAAACGTTCCAAGGAAATTGAAAACAGCGGGGGTAAGATTCAGTACCAGATTTGGGCTTAGCTTGCGCGAGGAAAAGTGTTGCGAAAGTGTGTTGTGTAGCTCGATTGAGCGTTGAATGTATGATTTTTGTTTCGTTTAAAATATATATATATCGCCTTTGTTTATATCTGTGGAAAAATGTATGAAACTCTGGCTTATTCATTTGCAAATGCTTGAAAGAGAATATTGGGGATTTATTTTATTTCCAAACCGAAAAGTGGGGAGCTTCTACACAACACTGTCTCAAATCAAATTGTCTAATCATCATACTGTTTTTTTTTATTTTCCCTCCCACAAAGGATACCAATTCACGCAGCATCAGATTCCAACCTCGTTCAACTTCAGTGGCCAGCAGTAAAGCGACGGAGCGATAAACTAAAGAAAACGAATAAAGTTTTAACGAAAACAATATATAAACACACATCTGTACATTAGAATACTACAGCAGTTTAGGGAATGAAACAAAACAAATATTACGACGCTAGGTTCACTATAAAAAATACATTATATTTTTGTCTGTAGTGAAGCATGATCGCGAAATGATGAACCATCACCCAAGGACACATCCGACAGAAAGGATAGAAAACCAACAAATTGCAGGGGACCGGAAAGCGGAACAGAAAGTTATTTCATCGTGGAAAAAAAACCGAAACCCAAACCCACACACGTTACAACAATACTTTGTTTCTGTTATGTTACACGTTCGGGACTGCAAGAAACGAAGTGAATGTTAACATTTCCGTTTTATTCTTTATGTGTTTTATCATATTGTTTAATCGATGCGTTGTCGCCACGCTTGCAGAAAGAAAAAAAAATCAGGGAAAAATCAGCTTGCAAATGGATAAGCTTCACTCACTCACTCGCGTGTGCATGAATGATTGATTAAAAATGTATACATTAAGCATCAGAACATAGACACACACACACACATAAACATACAAACTGGTAAACAATAGATTCCTAATCGCCGCGAAACGAAAGCAACTCAACCATCCCAATTGTTGACGGTGCCGCCGGGACAGAGACAGAAAAACAGACCATATTTTTCACACAGGTTTGCAGGAGGACAAATTAGATACGAATAAAGTTCACTATCAAAAAAAGTTTTCTTTTCTTCTGATATCAGCAAACAAAACAATGTATCTATAATTTATTAAAAATTCACATTCAAACAGCTAAAGTAGTGTTTTATTACTTAAATTGAACGATAATATCAAATTGTCCACCCCTTTAATAATTTTCCCCACTATTTTGTAGTTCAATCTATCCAATCCCTCGATTTAGAATCTAATCAAGGCTCAGCAATCCTTGAAAAAGTTGTGGCGAAAACTCCCAACATCATTTCCAACATTCACTTCAATTGCCAGGCCTACTAGATAATAGTGCTTTCGGTTTCTAGAAAACTTTGAAATAACTATAAAAACATAATTCCATTTTGAAAGTTCATCAAAGTTTTCTATTACCCAAGAAATCAATGTTTTGAAAAGTTTTCAAAACGCAGAAATTTACAAGCAAATCAAGCAAATTGAAAAACAACGCTGGTTAAGTTTGTCCCATCTTGAAAATGGCCTTATTCTAATATTATTTCAACAGAAACCTTTTCTTGTTCATTTCAAGTAAATACCACAAGTTTTAGGGGAAAAGAAAAGCTTTCAATTCACCTTTTTTTCAATTTGAAAATATTTTATTTTGTCGGAGAAAAATTCACCAAAGTTGTTTACAATTGCTGGTTAGCTTAACAGCATGCTTCGATCGGGCTGGTTTGCGAACATTGTGATGAACCATGAAGAAAATGTTCACATACCAGGTCCCGTACTGCGTATTTTTTTTCAATTCAAAAGCAATAAATCAAGACATTTTTCAATATTAATATAACAAGAGTATAAACTAGGGCATGTGTGAGATCCCTGTTAAATTATATTTTAGTAAAATGATTGTAAAATGTGAAAATTATTACAAATATTTTTTGCAAGCTTCCGAGCTTATTTTCTCACTTTGCTGAAAATGCAAATGGGATATTTATACGAAGAGGGGCAGTTCAGCTGTTTTGCTATCATTAATCTTCAAAAAATGTAATATTTGACAGAAACAAAAACATCAACGAGTAAAAGTTTTTTAGCGATATACTAAACATCGAAATTTTTGACGTAGACTTACGTCTTTGTCGAAGGTACTGGGGTGTCATTCCAAAAAACCCGGGCCGAAGGCCTTGGAATATTGCGTCATCCGTCAATCGCTTATATCTTCCTTCCCTCAAATCGAATCGGCACGATTTTGGTTCCATTCGATTCGAAAATTATTCAGCAATTTGCTATAAAACTTTCATTGTTGGCAAAATAGTTTTACTATTGAAACAATTGAATGTTTTAAAATGTTTTCAAAATGCAGAGATTTTGCAAGCAAAATGAGCGCTTCCCACTCACGGACGGGAATGTCAAGTACCTATTTTGAGGGGAAAAATCATCCGAGCAACGCGACCGAGTGTCGGTCGCGAAAAAGGAGGGGAAGTAGCAGACCGAAATCATATATAAGAACGCGCGCTCAGCCCATTCTATCATTCACGTCTCAGACGTCGGACCGGCAGCAGCAGCAGGAAAGCTCAGCCCAGAGCAGCAGCAGCAGGAGAGAGAGGGACCAGAACTGCAAAAGAAGTGCGCATCGCCTTCTCGTCGTCACCGTCAGCCAGTTGCCTCTCGATGGCCGGACCGTTTGGATCGTCCCACCCGGGACGAGGCAGCAACAAGATGGGGCGCGCGCTTGCTGCCTTCTCGCCGAAAAGTTGCCTCTCGTGGGTCAAGCCGTGGTTGTGAAACTTCCAAATTCTAGTTGTTAAACTTCCCAACTCTTCGGAGTTGCCTCACTCCCCGTCCCTCGTCCCACTCGGGGCGAGGCAGCGCAATGAATAATTACAGTTTAAATTTCAGGAACAAATTTTGGTTTTCGGGGGCGACGGACTGCACAGCTTTCTGAGGCTGCCCTCCCCCTCATTCTGCTACCAAACATTCATTCGGTTCGCGAAAAAATCGTTTTTCGTTCTTCTCTTTCCTTCCTCCATTCGATGTTGTCTAGTCAAAGATTTATCAACACATTCAAAGTATGTTTACATGGTAGCTGCGGTTTTGTTCGCATTAGATTTGCCATCTCTTTCTAGTAAAAGTCAATTCGAATCGTATATAAATTCTGTTTCTACAACCGGTACGTACACGGTCCGATTGAATTTACCGATCGCATTCACGATCTTATTCCATTAATGTATTTCAAGTGTCTAGCTAATTCATCAAAATTAAGAAATGGTTCACATATCAAAACTTTACGTAGTCTACGCCATTCCAGTTATGTCTGTGACATAACTACTTTGACTTTTTTTAATAATTCAAAAGATCTTTAAATCAACCCAAACATGCTAGAAATGATTCTAAACGCAAGGGAATGCATTTTAAATTGATTTCAGCTGATTGTTTTTTAAAAAAAATATTTTTCTTGCCCCTGATTTTTCGGGCCAACTTTGAAGGGGGGTGGGGGTGCACGACAAAAGCTTTAAATAAAATTTGTACCAGCCTTACCAATTCTTTGAACAATTCAATTGAGTCAAATATACGGGTAGTTTTTGCATTGCATTTGAAAAAGAACACTTTTAGTATTTTTGTTTTTAAAATCCCTGCATCAAAAGATGATATTTGACTTTTTTTTAAATATGATGGGGGTTGGTCATCATAAATGATAGAATCGACCTAATTATTCACTAATTTCCCGTTATCGTTTATTTTCCATATTAGCACTAATCTCTCTGTACATGACCCTTCGGAACCGTGGAAATCAAACATCATCCTTCCAGTAAACTCTAACGACACGAGTGCCAAACTTCAACTCATCCTAACAAGCGTTCGTTCACTGTACAGAACAATACCTTTTGCTACCCATCCATATGGTTGCCTTTCAGTGTCGTCTAGTGGCTAAAACTTGCTCTAAGTAGAACTGGTTGGTTGATTAGTTATCGTAGTAGACTGTGAGAGGTTAAAACATGACTTTTTTTTGTTTGTTAATTTATTTACCGGACTCAAGAGCATGCAGACGGGTTTTGATATTGGTTTGCTCCACAGACTTCTGATTTGGGAGGGGTGAAATGCTCATTTTTGGCACGCCAGAACCTCCTGGAAATGCCTGAGATTTTCTTACACACACTCGCTCTTTGGTTTCGCTCGCTCTTTTATTCATTTTATTTGTGCAACAACATTCATCATTCTTGTCTTAATCGTATAAATTATTCAAAAAGTATTAACAATGATTTACTGCAGTAATGACTATTATCGTAGGTTCAAATGACATCTCTACACACACACACACTCAACTCAACAGGCGTACTTTTGAAGAAGGGAAGGGTTAAAATCTGCTGCTCGCGCTCACATTTATCTACACGGACGCCAACTGGCTTAAACCTCACGTTTGCTTATCTCACTAGCGGTTGAAAGAATGTTTTTGTTTTGTTTTTTACTTTACTCCTACTTTACACAGATGATAGTCCCTATCCGGGGTGCGCGCGCGCTTCAATCGCTGCCCTAAAATAGTCTACAATTAAAAACAACTTGTGCTCACTTCTCAAGAGGCGTGGGGGAAACGAAACGAAATGCAACTCAACTAAACTTAGATCAGCCGCTGTTAATCGTAGGCGCCGTCCTTTTTGTTGATATCGACAAAGTAGATGTCGTCCTGGTTCTGCAGCACGTAGTCGATGAACGCGTTGATCGGACCGATTTCGTCCAGCGACATCTGCGCCTGTTTGGGCCAGACCAGGTTCGGGCCGAACACGATGGCCAGGTTGGACGAGGTCATTTTGTTGAAATCTTTTCGCTCCATAATCTTACCGAGGAACTCGACGATGTACTTGAACAGTTCGTAGTTTTCCTCCGGCAGCTTTTCGCGCAGAATCTGCTTGACGTTCCGCGATCGCTGCTCCTCGGTGGTCCACTCGGCAAACTGGACAATGTCGTCGTACAGCTCGTACGTCAGCAGCGGTTCCTCCAGCTCGCGCAGGAACGTCTTGAGCAGGGCGGCGACCACGTGAGTGTCCTCATTCATCAGGTTCACCTCGCCGTCCCCCAAGTTGATCTTCTCGCGGAGCTCCTTTATCCGGTTGTAGTTGCCCGACCGCCGGAAGATACCCTCGGTGTCGATTACTGCAAGTAAATTAAACAATCAGAAAAAAGCTCTTTTTCAAACCGGTATGACCGCCTCACCATCCGACAGCGACAGATGATCGACGCACTTGCGCACGATCGGTGGAATGCAGTTGAGGCAGGCGCTGTTCTCGATGATGAACCGGAGCGTCACGCCAAACTGGTGCGTCCGGGGGATGTGTTCCGACGAGCGGCTCGCCTTCAGACTAGTCTTGCTGCCCCGCAGCGTGTACCGCGAGCTGTTGTTGATCTTCTCGTCGAATCTGTAAGCGAACGATCGATTAGTTTAAATCACGTGGACGTGTACTACTCCTCTACTCACTCTCGCACAGTGTCCGGCACCTTGAGCGTGTTTAAACCCAACGACTGCTTCAGCTCGTCCAGGCTGGAGGTGTAGATGAGCTTGCTTTTGAACTTTTCGCTGATGACCGGCTTGAAGAAGAACCACACCATCTTGATGAATGTGGTTGGGTGGACCTGGGAAATGTTAAAATAATGAAAATCCTTACGCCAACTGCATTCAACAAATCGCGCAAAATGAAAATTCAATTCAAGTTTTGTTACCAGAAGGAACATCATATTTTTAGAAATGCATCTAAATGACTGCACGGCATTTCCCATAAAATCATTTCCAACAAACTACTATTTCCCGTAAAATAGTTCTACTTTTTTTCAAACCTGTTTTGCGGAATACCAATTTGTAAGTAGTTAGGAAGGTATATGACACCTTCTTGTGGTCAATCGGTCATGTGGAAAGCGTTTTTGCGTACCAATCTTAAAGACAGGGGATCGAAACCCACTGTGAGCTCATCAATTTCAATTCATTTCTCAGAATTCATTGAGTCCAGAATATTGCATCGTTGGGAGCAGATATTGGAATCAAACTCAGGACAATTATCTTACAAAGCGAACATCGTAGCCAGTTAGCTACGACTGCCGCTTTAAACAGAAATTCCCCATGAAACAGCATGGAGTGCGTGTTCCAGTGTGTTGCTCGTACTGACTCAGAGCAAGGGTTAGGTGTTGATGCAGTATTGCAAAAAAATCAAGACTTACATTTCAAAGGGGCCTAAAATTCAACATAACGACCTTCTGAAATGTTTGTCTTGATATTAAAATTTTCAAAATATGTTTTTCGCGGAGTCTCATTTGAGTGCAGTTCGGATTACACTAGAAAAAAAAATCAGGGCCGAAAATACCAATCTCCAATGTTTCTTAGGCAAATTTATAGGAAATTATCTCAGCTCTTTGAAAAAAATATTTTCAGAAATGGGCACTTTAAAAAAAACAATTGAAAAATAAATGAAGTAATTTTCCATTGCTTAATTGATTTTGCATAAAAAATAAAGTTTCTGATTAAAATTCGTTTATATTTATTGTTTTGAATTATGATTTTTTAAAGTCATAATTCCGCGTTATAATTTCTGCCCAACTTCTCATTGGCTCAAAAGATGCTCTATTTGGTCCTCATATTAAACATGTCAAAATATTTCGAAAATCTAAAAATACGGATTTTGGGAATTCAACTAGTGATATAAAGGTTAACAATACCAATTTGAAAAAGGAGAAATTTTTTCCACATTTTTGATTTTGTATTTTAAATTTTAATTAAACTTTGTACTTGCTCATTTGAATGCCAAATTAAACAATTTTGCATAATTAGTTATCCATGAAAATCATCATAAAATTTCGCTGTCTAGTTTTTCGTAATGGGTATGAGAATATTCGAAAATTTGTTTCCAGTAAAGTATTTTTTCCATTTTTTTTATTTAATCTGTTTTCATTTAAAGTTATATTACCAATATTGTCTTTTAATCTTTCGCATTTTTTTTAATTATGGGGAATCAAAAAAGGCACTTTTTGCGCTTGAGAAAAGGACCTGATTTATGTTTTTTTTTGTTTTAAATGATCATCTTTGGAAAAATATGACCCAGGGTTGAAGTTCCCCTAATAAAATCAACAACAAAGAACGCTCAGTAAATTTTTAAGTTTAGTTTAAGATTCTAAATGAAATTTGCAATCGAAAGTGACCTTGCTATTTATTTATTTTTTGCTAAGGTACAGTTTCTATTTAATCCTCTAGACGGGTTTCGATCTAAAAGTTCGTCAAAAATAAAATTTTCAACCAATTTTAGAAATTCAAATAGCCCAAAATAAAATAATTAATAAAAAAAAAAACACTGCGAAGTCACTCTGCCGATTTGTACAACATTAACAAAAACATCATTCCTGCCAGAGCTATTTACGTAATTCAAACATGTTGCTTCATTTATTTATGTTTACATGAACAATCTCACAGTAATACAAAATTCAAATTATCTAACCATCAACACTTTACCAGAAGCCATAATTTATTAGACCGACCCAATATTTCAACATTAGCCGGCGAAAGATGCATATCTTTCAAAGGTGCTCAATTATATAATTATTTTTGGAATAGATTTGGTGATTGTCAAAGCGTATCAATATTTAAAAACAAATTGCTCTCTTTTTTGAATGAACCCACTGTTATTGAAAACATCCTTAAATCCTTCGATTTTCTTGTTACATAGTAGACTATTTTGTTTTCCAATCTTTTTTTTTCTCTTTTCTTCTTTCTTTTTTTTCACTTTTGCTTTCTTCTAAAACTCAGTTTAAAAAGTTAGTTTTCCGACACAATTATCTTTATTCTATAATTTTGCCTTTATCGCCATAATCTATGCACTTTTTTTTATATATCTTTTCAGATTTATCTTGCCAGGATCAACCAAACTCCTTCACAGGTGGAAACCAATGGAGTTTGACCGGATATTTAAAAGTTAATTGAAAACACTACAATTTATTGTATATTGTGTTAAAACGATGTAGGTTTTTGGTGCTACTGCTTTGGTGGCTTTTCCTACCGAATAAAAAATCAATCAATCAATCAATCAAACTTTAAAAGGCACTGGAAATATTTTTTTCCTGGGGTAAGTTTTGGCTGTGTTTTTTCTAACATTTTCTTTATTTTATGTAAAAATAAGTATGCAGTAATTGTTTCTGCAAAAGTTCTAATAATACTACAACCTTGCCGAAAACGCCATATCGATCAGAAATTCCCCACTTAAAATACAGATTTTCGAATATTAACAACCCTCATTCTGTATGACTATTCATCAAAATTGGTGTAGAAAATTCAAAAAATGATTTAATTCTGCTACATATATTTAAGAATTCATTTTCCATTTATCAATGATGAAGATTGTACTATCACTTGTGAGAGTAACAAAATCTCAAATCTTGAAAAAGTTTCACGCGCTGTCAAACGCGTTCATAATCAGTATTGCTCTACTTACCACATACAGCTTCTTCAGGTTCTTTTTGAAACTCCGATCCAGCTCCTTATAAGAGTTCCACAAAAACTGCAACGACGGCTTGTTGTTATCCTTCATGCCTTGGTGAAAGTACGCGATAATGTAATCGTTCTGGACAAATTCTTCCATCGATTTGATGATAAAACTATTTATTGTTGGATGAAAAAAAAAAAACACATTTCAGTAAAACTACTCCTGTACCCATGCTGAATAAAAACTTAATCACACCTTAATTTTAACTTAAACACTAAGCATCACAAAATGTATCCTCCAAAAAAAAGTCAGGTACTCTGAATCACCACTCTTATATTTGGCATAATATGAACTGTTAATCAACTTTTGCGTAAGTACATCACACACGGCGCTTAATTTTCCTCGCGCGATCCTCGCGGCACGACTTCAAAAACCATTCTGCCGAGATTTGAAATCTCGGTGGGAGAGAAAATCACGAACCAGTTCAGAGCGCTCAAGAAGAAGGCGAAGGTGGCAAATGGGAGAGGAAAGAACACACCACACACAAGCACGAAACTCTCGTGAAAAACGGGGAAAACCTGACCCGACCCCATGCCATGTCTGTGGTTGAGCCAGACGGAAGGTGTACCTTTTTCACGAGAGATGCTGGCGCGGCTGGCTGTTGCTTTTGGCGCATCTTTTGAACACGCGGTGGGGATGTTTGGAAATTTAGCTGGAAAATAAAACTTTGCCATCCAAACATTTTTAACGATTGCAATATTATGTATCGTTTTGTGTTGATGGGAATTTGCGAAATTTTTGAGATAAACTTGCATTTTCTGATAAATTTGGGTCATTGTTTATAACAAGATTGTTAATGTGGTGCCTCTGCCTAAGCAAGAATTGTCGCAACGGCACGTGTATGCGATGGTTTTGTGAGAAATCGGAGAAAGATTTTTCATCATAAGTTGCACTTTATTTAAAAATCTAATTTTGCCCTTACATAAATTTTCAGACTATTTAAAATTGCATTGAAAACACAAATGAATATCAATCAAAATATTTTATTTTCCCTATTTTTATTTAAATTAAGAATGCATTCAGCCACGAAAAGTTCAATCACCCCTTGACCTCTTGGAAAAATATTGGCAGCGGCCTGCCTAACCAGATTTCGATAGGAATATTTTTTTGTTTATTTTGGAAATTTTCATTCTAATAAATTTCATTTAATTAATTGGAAGCATTTTTGAACAAAACTGTTATTAGTCAATGTTTTTTAATAACGAAAATGTCTAAATATCTTCAATAAGTATTTTATAATCTAATAGAACGTAATTTTTTTTTTTAAATTAACAATGTTTCACAGTTGGCCCGGCATTTAAAAACTCTGAGCAACCCTGCTTTATATATGCACTAGAGTGGTCCAAATCCGGGCTTTTTTGGGGCTACCCCTTGAAATCAAAGATTGACCCATCACTAGGCTAAATTCCAAATTTGAGCTCATTCTGACCACGGGAACCCCTCCCTCTAATCGCTTGAAGTTTGTATGGGAAAAAGGATTAGAGGGAGGGGTTCCAGTGGTCAGAATGAGCTCAAATTTTGAATTTAGCCTACACCCAAAGTTTAAGAACGAGGGGATAGTCCTCACGAAAAGAAACGTGAGGAAAGTGCTATTTTGCGAGAGTAAAGTCCTCTCGCGTGTTCATTCGTTCATTGGAACAGTTCATCCTGTTGAGTGGCTTATATGGACAAATGAACGCCACTTAGTCACCGAACCATGGTGGCCCATACGGCAAAGGCACGGTTCAATATGCCGAAGGTCTTGGGTTCGAGTCTCGGTACCGGTACTTTTTTTTTTTTTGATAGATGAACTTTTTTGAAGATGAACCCATGAGTAAAGTACTCTCGGTAATTTCGGGATTTATCCTCTCCGTCCGCACACAGTACCATTTTACTACCGAATCGTGCTCTTTATCCTCTCGTATGCCGATGCCCAGTTCTGGGTGTAGTGATGGGTCAATCTATGATTTCAGGGGGTAGCCTCAAAAAAGCCCGGATTCGGACCACCCTAATATACACCCAAAGCAAAAAAAAAAAAAAAAACAAAATCTGTCATATCAGATTTTTACAAAAAATGTTACCTTTTATAACAGATTTTGTAGCAAGCTCGTGTTTAAGGTGAAGCCGAATAATCTGTATTTAGAACAATTTTACGAATTTGTGCTCCAAAATTAATCAGCATAGGGGAAAGTGGGGCAAGTGTAACAAGCTAAGGAGATGCTCGTTATAACCCATTAAAAACGTTAAAAAATCTATCGGATTTTTTATAATTATCTTATTCCAGGTTTTGACTAAGACTTTGATAGAACAAGTTTTTAAAAAATCATGTTTTTTAATGTAAAAAATTGATTTTAAATTTTTTGATTTTCCGTACGTTCTACTTAACTAGTGGGGCAAGACGAACAACCCGTTGGGGCAAGAGGAACAATGCATGAAACAACATGTTAATTCGCTAACAATTGAACTGTTATCACTTAGATACATCAGATTAGAATTAATGAATGTAAGAATGTAAATAATAACATTTTACTATAAAATTGATCGTTTTTACGAAAAAAAATAAATACTCAGATGATAAATAGTAAATTTTCATAATATCACTATATTTTGCGTGAACAATTTTTTTAACCACTGTTTATCAGTACTTTTATGTATTTATTTCCCAATAAAATATGTTGTTACAGCAATTCGTAATTTTTTCCATACTAAAAATCTATATGGTACACTTGCCCCACCTGAACAAGATTTTTTAAAAGCTCTCAACAAAAATAACCAAAAGTTAAATCATACTTAATAGGTGCAAGTCATTGATAGGGACACTACTTATCTAGGAAAAATAGCATTTTGATAAAATGAGCTTTAAAACGAAACCTAAGCCTTATTTTGTACTTTCCAAAAATTATAAGAAAACTAAGGTTTTGACAAAAACTTCATTCAATCTTATGCCCCGTGGCGTTTACGTCGTTTTGGCGGTTATGTGGTAGTAGAATCAGCTAATTGCATTGCTAGCAACAATTCCTCATACTGGAAATAATCAAAATTGTAAAAATTACGGCCTTACGAGCGATTGTTCCTCTTGTCCCATATGGTCGTCTTGCCCCACCTTCCCCTATGCCGGTTGAGCCTTCAACTGAAGTAATTATTAATCTAAATCAAATGTGTCTCAAAAGTTATTCAATTTTGTAAAGCAATCTGTGACACGTGTAGAAGGAATTTTATGAAAATATTGTAAACAAAGCAAAATTTATATCGTCTAACGAAAAATCATACCCCTATCTATAACGCAAATATGCATATTTGTTGCAAAATGATGCGACCACCTTCTGGGTGTATTTGAAATACAGTTTTAATAACATTTTTATCAAACAGTTTTACAATTTTCACTTAGATCCTTGTTTTAATTCTCTTCTTTCAAATAAGATTAAAAAAAAACATCTGTCCTTTCCCCTACACACTACATACCATTATCAAAGAAAACTAAACGTTGGGTACGGTATGTCCACGCATCCTTCTTACCTTTTTAATTCTGTTCATCGGAATGGCTGCGATTGGTAATTTTAGATCAAAATGATCAAACATAAAATTATAGTTTTCAACATTGTACAGATGACAAGAAGCCAGTATTCCAAAGTGAAATCAAGAACATTTTAACCCCACCGCGTGGCAATCTCAATCTCTGCGTTTATTTTAATCTGATTGCGCAAGTGACGAAAGTTCGCTCTTTTAAACCACTCAAGAGCGATAGATCCATCGGTAGTAGGGGAGGAGGCCAAGAAAAAAAAGGTGCGACTAACGCACCCAACCGGGCGGACTTGACCGAGTGGCCGTTTGTTTACCTTTTTTCCGAGGAAGTCGAACAATTTCCCACGAAACTGTCGGCGGCGGTCAACACAGGACATACAACGCAATGAGTTGGTTCTGTTTTACTCTGGAAATTCGCAGGCCAACCGTGCTTCGCAGAATTGAGGCAGATTCAACGCCAAGGGACAAGCGGCTGACTGACTGACTGACAGTATAGGTTCTGACGCAATCGCGTTTGGTTAGAGGGAAACGGGGTCAAGACTAACGGGAAGGGACATCTGGCGTGTGCCGAACGTTACTGCGAATTTGGGATTACGAGTGTTTGCGCGGGAATCAACGCCGCCGGCGAGCGATATATGAACGAAGGATTTATGATACTTGGTTTTTACTTCCAGCTGTTGCGATTAATGCGTAGTACAGATTCGAAGAAAGTAACTAAACAGATTAATAGTTACTGATCGCACAGAACAGTTCATCACCATAGAGGTATAATGTGTCGAGGAATGATATAATGACTTCAAATAAATATAACTTGAGTGAAGCCAAAACGGTTGATTAAAAGGAAAACAAGCTCCTGTTATTTGCACAATTATTAGCGCAAACATCTGACTTGGGTCTGGTCCAAGATTCGAGCGTCAACAAAAAGCAACAACGCAGCAAATCACACACTCAGTCCACCACTAATGAACTCTCACAGAATAGTAGGCATATGTAGGTAGTGTGTAAGTGACGATGATAACAGAAAACAACAACACACTCAGCAAAAAAAAAAAAAAAAGACACATCGCTTGGTTGATGGTTGGCGGTGACTCACTCGATAAAGATGTTCGTGTTGAGATCTTTCCGTTCCGGCAAACTGCACGCGTAGATGGCAATTATGGGCTGGCCGTGCTTGTCTGTGCCGATAAACTCGATGAATTTTCGCCGTTTGAACTCCTTCCGGATGGCGTTCTCGTCGGGCTACAAGTGGCGAGCGGAAAGAGTGGAGAGATTGTGGTTAGAACGACACACTTGGTTGACATTGGTCTGACCAGAGCTTACCTCCACCATTTTCAGCTGCTCTTCGTAATTGTCCGGATCGAGGGTGGTTTTGATGATTTCGTCCTCGGACACCACGTCGAACTCGCCTGTCGATGGAAGAATGAGAAAAAAAGGGTTACAACTGGTTGGTACTGAGTTACCAAGCGATAACACTGTTGAGGTATATCGTATGATGTTGTACGGTAACTTGAGCACATTTCTGGGCAGTGTATTTACTACATATACAAACAAAAAGGTACTGATTAGGTACTGATATATCAACAAATGGCAGACAAGCCTTGTCGAACACATATTCATTTTTGTCATTTTGATAGTTTTGGTCATTTTTATCGTTTTTGTTATTTTGGTAATTATTGTCATTTTGGTCGTTTTTGTCGTTTTTGTCATTTTTGGCGTTTTTGACATTTTGGTCTATTTGATCATTTTGGTCGTTTTTGTCATTTTGGTTGTTTTGGTCATTCTGCTAATTTTTGATCTTTTTTGTCGTTTTTGTCATTTTGGTCATTCTGGTAATTTTGATCATTTTGGTCATTTTTGTAATTTTTGTCGTTTTTTACATTTTGGTCTATTTGATCATTTTTGTCGTTTTGGTCATTCTGGTAATTTTGATAATTTTTGTCGTTTTTGTCATTTTGGGCATTCTGGTAATTTTGATCGTTGGTCGTTTTTGTAACTTTTGTCGTTTTTGACATTTTGGTCTGTTTGATCATTTTGATCGTTTTTGTAATTTTGGTTGTTTTGGTCATTCTGGTAATTTTGATCTTTTTTGTCGTTTTTGTCATTTTGGGCATTCTGGTAATTTTGATCATTTTGGTCGTTTTTGTAATTTTTTTCGTTTTTGTAATTTTTTTCGTTTTTGACATTTTGGTCTGTTTGATCATTTTGATCGTTTTTGTCATTTTGATCGTTTTTGTCATTTTAGTCATCCTGGTAATTTTGATCATTTTGGTCGTTTTTGTAATTTTTGTCGTTTTTTACATTTTGGTCTGTTTGATCATTTTGATCGTTTTTGTCAGTTTGGTTGTTTTGGTCATTCTGGTAATTTTGATCTTTTTTGTCGTTTTTGTCATTTTGGTCATTCTGGTAATTTTGATCATTTTGGTCGTTTTTGTCATTTTTGTCGTTTTTGACATTTTTGATCATTTTGATCGTTTTTTGTCATTTTAGTCATCCTGGTAATTTTGATCATTTTTGTCGTTTTTGACAATTTGGTCGTTTTTGTCATTTTTGGCGTTTTTGACATTTTGGTCTATTTGATCATTTTGGTCGTTTGGTCATTCTGGTAATTTTGATCATTTTTGTCGTTTTTGTCATTTTGGTCATTCTGGTAATTTTGATCATTTTGGTCGTTTTTGTAATTTTTGTCGTTTTTTACATTTTGGTCTATTTGATCATTTTGATCGTTTTTGTCGTTTTGGTCATTCTGGTAATTTTGATCATTTTTGTCGTTTTGTCATTTTTGTCGTTTTGACATTTTGGCCGTTTTTGTCATTTTTGGCGTTTTTTGACATTTTGATCTTTTTGGTCGTTTGGTCATGCTGGTAATTTTGATAATTTTTGTCGTTTTTGTCATTTTGGGCATTCTGGTAATTTTGATCATTTTGGTCGTTTTTGTCGTTTTTGTAATTTTGGTCTATTTGATCATTTTGATCGTTTTTGTCATTTTGATCATTTTGGTCATTCTGGTAATTTTGATCTTTTTTGTCCCTTTTTGTCATTTTGGTCATTCTGGTAATTTTGATCATTTTTGTCGTTTTGTCATTTTTGTCGTTTTGACATTTTGGCCGTTTTTGTCATTTTTGGCGTTTTTGACATTTTGGTCTTTTTGGTCGTTTGGTCATGCTGGTAATTTTGATAATATTTGTCGTGTTTGTCATTTTGGGCATTCTGGTAATTTTGATCATTTTGGTCGTTTTTGTAATTTTTGTCGTTTTTGTAATTTTGGTCTATTTGATCATTTTGATCGTTTTTGTCATTTTGATCATTTTGGTCATTCTGGTAATTTGATCTTTTTTGTCCCTTTTTGTCATTTTGGTCATTTTAGTAATTTTGATCATTTTGGTCGTTTTTTGTAATTTTTGTCATTTTTTACATTTTGGTCTATTTGATCATTTTGGTCTTTTTGGTCATTCTGGAAATTTTGATCATTTTTGTCATTTTGGTCGTAATGTCATTTTGGTAATTTTTGTCGGAGGTAAACAAACCTCCAATTCATTTTGGGAGGAAAAACCCCCATTTTCTTTTCCTCCCACTTTTCGTGCAGTCCTGACCTAGCGCTGTCAGGATCTGCGTGTTTGCAGCGGTACGGATAACCTATCACTGCTTGTGTCGCGAAACGTTGTATGTACGGGAATTAAATGATTAGTGAAGGTTCGTTCAAGAACTGTGACCAACGGTTGCAAGACTTGTACTTATATTTTAAAATTGCGAAAAATAAATTTGCTCGAACATTTTAACCTGGAAATGTATAAAAGGAGAAAACGATGCCCCTTATAAAAAATGTAGAGTAATGCATTCATCCAAACAAAAAAACTACAACAACAATCTCAGCCAGCATTGAACGGGAACTTCCCACAAAAGATTCAACTTCCGTGCGTGGTGTATAGAAGCGTTATCGAACATGCTGATGCAATGTGACACCTTATCAATATCACGCAGAGGATTTGGTTTTCCAGAGAGTTTTCCCAAAAAAAGTCATTCATCCAATCAGTATAAATAAACCGCCTTTAAATTCGTTGAGGTCAGTTTCGATATCATTTCAGAAACAACGGCTTTGAAATGAAAATTTTGTTTCTACTCGCTTGTTGCCTGGCTTTGACCAGTGCCTCCGGTGACCTGTCCACCGTGAAACGCATCGAAGAGTTGGATGTCTTCTGGGCTCAGTTGGATCCACAGCTGCAGCTGCTGCGACGACCGTCCATCACCCCGGAGACAAGAGTTGTGAACGGTGCCGAGGCTCGTCCGGGTCAGTTCCCGTACCAGGCGTTGGTGCTTAGTTTCTTCGAGGGAGACAACTCTGGACTGTGCGGTGGAACGGTGTTGACGCAAAACTTTGTGCTGACGGCCGCTCATTGTGTCCAAATTGGAACTGTGGCTACACACGGCATGGCGATTCTTGGGGCGCACAACCGTCAGCAGGAAGAACCGCACCAGCAGCGAATCGAGTTTGCTTCGGTTCACATTCACCCCAGTTACATTGCGACCTTGCTGAGGAATGATATTGCCACGATTCGACTGGCCAATCCTGCGGTCTTCAGCGAGTTTGTCCAGCCGATCGATTTGCCAGCCCTGTCCGACAGTCGAACCTTTGCCGGTCTTCAGGGTACCATATCGGGATTTGGACGAACGTCCGACGAGGACGGTTCTCCGGCATCCGATGTGGTCATGTACGCGAGCAATCCGATTCTGACGAACGCCGACTGTCAGGCAGCTTGGAATTCAATTCTGGTTCAGGCGCAAAACATCTGTCTGTCCGGTGCCGGTGGACGTTCCGGATGCAACGGTGACTCGGGCGGTCCTCTTGCAATAACGGAAAATGGACGCAGCCTGCAGGTTGGCATTGCATCGTTTGTCCACGGCACCGGATGTGCCTCCGGTATGCCGTCTGGATTTGTGCGCGTTACTCACTACCTGGAATGGATCGCTGAGAACTCGGATGTGGTGCTGAGACAGTGAGAATTTTTTTTCAGGAGGGTGCAATGAATCGGTGATTTGAAAATAAAAGTTTCGTTATATCGTCATCAGGGATGAGGGGTTGAGATTGGGTCATACAAACTTATACAAATGTGTATGACCTAATCTCACTCCCGGACAAAACGTCACCACCGATGACGGTAGTTGTTGCAATTTGTAGACATTCTTCTTATCTTTGTTATTCCCAAACTGAAAAAAATCGTCGCAAAATCATTACACGAAATTGTTCTTTTTTCTTTCGCAATATACCAATATATCGCGCTTCAGTGCACTCAACAAGTAGAAAAATCGACTTCAAGTGAATAAAAATTGCCAATAAATATTCATTTGGCACTCGGTTCAACCCTCTTTCCACACTGCACCGGCAGCACACGTACATCAGCCGAAATGATTCCCCTTGTAGTTTTTTTCGAACTGTCAGAACCTCTCACTTTGATTCCTTGGAAATTTGCAAAAGAGAGATATAAATCGTGAAGCATGTGCGGAGCAATTACTTAGAAAAGGGCAGGCACGTTCCATTGATTCTCGTAAAGTTTACCCCACAGTTTTATCTGTTTTGGAAGCACTTACATATTAAATTATCAATAACGTATCGAAATGATAGTGAAAAGAGTATACAGTGATAAAGCAATAAACTCACCGGAAAAATTGTCCTCGTCAAAAATGACCGTGCCTCCGGGTTCGGGCGCCGTCTGGGACAGTTCGGTGTCGTCGAATTCCAGGTTCGGCTCATAGTCGTGCCAGTCGGACAGGCTGGGATGTGGATCCTCGCCGTTGTCCACCAGTGGAGGATTCATCGGGGCACCTGTAACCAAGATTAAAACAAAATAAAAATAAGCATTTTGAATGAAAGGGAAATACGATAATTTGAGTTGGTCCAACAAATCACCGCGTGACCAAACGGATCATTTTCACGGACATTTAACAGTCACCGTCATGTGGGCCGTTCCGTATGCATATCAAGTGGTAACGTGTGAGGCAGATCACCTTGACCAGGCCCAAAAAAGACGCGAAACAACAACCACCAATGCAAACGACCTCTCGCCGGCGGCGGCGGTGCATTTTTGGGATACCGAAAAGATTGATAGAAATCGCAATCAGATTGGGGTGGCGAGCGCCCGTTAGAAGCACCTGTTTCGTAATCGCTATTGCTTCTTCAAACTCTTTCTGCTTCGCGATCCAGGGTACAACCGCTCTATACACAGACAAAAAAAAAACAATTCCTGATATCGTGAATTGTTGATCATGACCTCGAAGGAATTTATCCACCAAAATTTTCTTCCTTCATCTTTTAAAATGCATAAGCAAAAGTTGACGATTTCCAAAATTGATTTTTTCAGTGTACAGCCAATGCACCTTGGACAATTATGTTGTTCAACAATGTCTGTAAGCTATTACAGCAGAGGTGCGTTTAAAAAATACTCCAGTTACACCGTTTTGAAACGGATGGTGCTGAAAAGCTTTAGCGCATGCGACCGGTGTCTATCCGTCACAAAATGCCGTGAAAAATAGGCTTTACACAGAGTACCGTCGATAGGTGGAAATATGATCCGACTTGATGATTGTAAAGTTTCGTTCATTTAAAATAAAACAGCTTCAAAACAATTGGCAAGGACTCATGAAACAAGTAAAATCATCAAATCTAACAATTACAAAATTTTAAATTTTTTAGTAAAATAGTAAAAAAAAAATGAATTGCTGAATTTTAAGATCGAAGCCTGTCTAAAACAATGTGTGATTCCAGAGATATCACAGTTTGAAAATTGAGGTTTTTCACATAATTCGCAAAAGATGTGAAACTTTAGGGTAGTGCCAAAATGAAGAAGGTGGTCAAATTTGGGTACAAATCAGTATTCCTGCATTTTTTTTATAAACCTAATAGCCTCACCAAGTTTGAGCACAATAAAAAAAAGTCAGTTACGAGTGCTAATCTGTATGAGAAGGAATTTTATAAAGTAATTTTAGTATGCGAAAAAAAACAACATTTTCAAAATAATAATTTTAAAGTGCCTTTAACTCAACACTTTCAGGCCTGATGGTTCATATATGACACAAAAATCTTTTTTTTTTAACCAGCCTGTAATTTTCGTATGGTCATAAAAATCATTTTCCCATCATCAACTCAAACATATTTTTTTTAAATTCAGGCCTAAAAGGGTTTAACTACCACCACCAGTGGCCCTGATGATAATTTCAACGAAAGCTGTGCAGTTTTATTAAATTTGTAAAATAAATTGGAGATTTTTGGCAGTTTTTTCATAAGTTTCAGTAAAAAAAATTAATTTGGAATTTGTTAAAACATTTTGATTGTCAAAAGAAGATTTTTTATGTCATTAGTCCGTTGCAAATAATTTTCAAAGTTTATGTCGCCTCCCCCCTTCAAAATTGGTCTGAAAAATCAGGGCCAAAAAAAAATATTTTTCCAAAAAACTTCAAAATTTCCATGAAAATAGGAGTCTAATCAACTGAAAACAATCCACAGTGGTCCAGATCGCAAAATTAAGTGGAAAACGGATTTTCCGAAAAATGGTGAAGTTTTGGAGCTTTGGTGTCTTCAGAAGAGTTGTTGCAAATGGAAAGGGGCAACTTTTGGTTTTGTTGAAAATTAGGGTGGTTCACTATTAGGGTGATTTTGAAAATCTAACTTTTCAGGAATATTTTTGGGAATTTTTTTGTCTTCTAGAAAATTGTTGAGCTTGCCAATTCAAGCAGCTTTGTCCAAGACACCAAAATTTTATCTCGTAATCTACGCCTTCTACGACCAAATTAATAGAAAGCATCTAAGTAAACCTTCAAAAATCAGTTTTTTGAATGTGGCAATTCAGGATTAATTTTTAGAGAAAAGTGATGTTCGGGGCACTTTTAGAGCTCTAAAAAACAAACAATTTTATTTTTTGACAGGTCATTTGGACTTAAGGGTCAAAAGTAACAGCCGAAAACGAAACTATTGGCACTACGCCCCCCGGGGCATGGCCTTCCTCTAACGTGGGATTTCTGCTCCAGCGCCTCTGACGAGACAGGAGAAACCGGGACCGACGTTTTACTTCACCATCCGATAGAAGCTCAGTGGATAAGGCGGGAATCGAACCCGCGTCTCATAGCATCATCGGGATCGGCAGCCGAAGCCGCTACCCCTGCGCCACGAGACCCACGCGCCAGCCATTTTAAGGTAAAAAAGATGCAAATTTCCATGTGAAATTATCATTTGAACACAAAATATGACCAAAAATCGATTTTGCCACACTTTGATCTCAATTATGAGGGCAGATTCAGATTCAGCGGGCAAAATTACATGGAAAACATATATTTGGACAATTTTTTAAATTCGTTAGGGTGGTCCCATAAGGTTTTCCCTTGAAAATTAGCCTTTTTCAAATGAAAATATATCGAGTTTGAAGAAAAACACCCTTGGGATTTTTTCAGCGTTAGTAGTGCTGGATCTCCTCTTTCAAATGCAACCTAGTGCTTAAAATTTGGCTTGCGCCTTTTCGAGATATTTAAGTTTTAAATTTGCATCTTTTTTACCTTAAAATGACTGTAACTTTTGACCTGTCAAAAAATAAAATTGTTTGTTTTTTAGAGCTCTAAAAGTGCCCCGAACATCACTTTTCTTTAAAACTTAACCCTGAATTGCCACATTCAAAAAACTGATTTTTGATGGTTTACTTAGATGCTTTCTATTAATTTGGTCGTAGAAGGCGTAGATTACGAGATAAAATTTTGGTGTCTTCGACAAAGTTGCTTGGACTGGCAAGCTCAATAACTTTCTAGAAGACAAAAAAAATCCCAAAAATATTCCTGAAAAGTTAGATTTTCAAAATCACCCTAATAGTGAACCACCCTAATTTTCAACAAACCCAAAAGTTGCCCCTTTCCATTTGCAACAACTCTTCTGAAGACACCAAAGCTCCAAAACTTCACCATTTTTCGGAAAATCCGTTTCCCACTTAATTTTGCGATCTGGACCACACAGCAAAAAATCCGATGGTAAAATCGCATGCAAAAGCATGCACATCACCTTCGTCAAAATAAACACTTAATATTACACACTGCATGTACAATTTTTGCAAACACAAAAAAAAGTTGCAACCGACGGGATTCAAACCCAGCACCATCAGTGAGGACTGGCGCCTTAGCCCGCTCGGCCATTAGACCGATGTAAAATGGAGAGGATAAACGTATATATGAGCTTGACATTTCGGTCAAGTAGGTTTCCCATACTGATGGGCTGCATATTTCAGGGTGTAATATTACACAGAATTTCATAAAATAATGCAACATTTATTTTACACCCAGGCCTTTTACACGCAGCTGGATTACTACTTTTTTAGCTGTGCACTGTGCAATCTAAAATGTATTTTTCTGCAATGATAATCATATTTAGCATGTTTGGGCTTGTTTAAAAATGTTTAGATTTTTTATAAAATTGCAATGTACAGCAAAAAAAATATTTTTCGAAAAAAATAAAATTTTCGTCAATACTTAGATATTTTGGAAACTAGTGATTGCAAAACAACTAGACAGGTGTATAATGCATTTTAAAACACTTTTTTCATTAAAATGTTGAAACCGTGGCTGGTTTTTTTTTTTTTTCAATTTTTATACTTTTTTACTCCCCCCTCCCCCTCGACGTTGGTCAGAATCGAGGGACATAAACTTCAAAAAATATTTGCAACGGCCTTACTTTTATTTAAATATATATAAATCTGCCCCTGGAGAAGAAATTTTCTGATCGATTTAGTGTCTTTGGCAAAGTTGTAAGTAATAACTGTGGAAAAAAAGTTGAACTCCCAAAATTTTAGAGATTTTTAATATATTTTAGAAGACTAATAAAGGCTTTTTTGCAACAGATTTCTGGTTTTCAAGCTAAATATTTATTAAAAATTATAATTTTGGAAAATATGAAAATTACGGGCGTACCAAAATTTTAGGTATTTTACTCAGTGTCACATAATAAGCCCTCAATTTTAAACGAACAGTGGTTCGAAAAATATTTTTTGATTTTCATCTAAAAAAACTTACATGAAATTGTCTGTTCTTTTAAATGAAAATGATTCAAAGTAAACTCAAACACTTCAATAGGGCATGCCAAATTTTAAAATTGCAAAAAAAATATTTTCCATCTAAAAATGGTTTTAAAATTTTGGTATTTTGGAAGGGAAAAGGAAATTTAAAAAAAAGTGTCCACGTAGTTAATAGGTGTCCCCTTATCCTGAAAACAAGATTTTGACTAAAGTTCGGACAGTTGGTTGGTGGGATTTTGAAGAAACCCCACTAAAGTTGTGAGCGCTTGAGTGTTATTTATACACATTTTCTAAGTTGGATCTCAGATATTTCGATGCTAATAATGTCCGAATCTACCATGAGACCAATCGTTTGATGGGTAATCGGAAGCACTTTACGATAATTCATTGTTTTCGAAGATCTGACAACCCTAGTAAAAGTTATGAGCATTCAAGTGATATTTATTCACTTTTTTAACCTCAGATACACCTCAGACTTGATTTGGAAATCTTGGACTCCAGATGGCCAGCCAGACACTCCAGATGGGGCCCAATATAATGGTGGTGTAACATTGAGAAAAAAAATATGTATTTTTTTTAAGGTAAGTGCACTTGAGTGTTATTTATACACAATTTCTACGTTGGATCTCGAATATTTTGATGCTAATAATGTCCGAATCTACCGATTGGTCGTTTGATGGGTCAGAAGCCCTTTCCAATAATTCATTGTTTTTGACTTTTAGACTCGATTCTGGAAATCTTAGATTCCAGATGGGTACCAAGCAAAACACAACTCGAATTGGACTAATTTGGGGCCAATGAACTCACGTTTATTGTAGGCGATAAGACATTAAAAATACTTTGCGTATTTCGATTTACGAAGTCCTTTTGAAGACCTTTGGATATCCGAAACTACGAGTGATCCAGGCTTAAGATAATCGAGTCCGGACTATATTTTGAAGAAATAGATGTCTGGAACTATCATTTGAACCATCTTGGATGGGTAATTGAATGATCTTTCTGATTAACCATATACATCTGACAAGCTATGTTATACCCGAGCAGACGGAAATAACTTGAGAATAACATTTTTTAATATTTGAAAATACCAGGCCAATAACATTTTATATTATTTATAACAAGATTTGTTATTCATCGTTATGATTTTTTTGTTATTGGATTGTTATTGTAATAACAGACTAATAACATTTTTAGTTATTCTTCGAACAAATCTTTGTTATTATTTTTTGTTATTTTAACAACAACAGTTGGAGTTATTCTTCCATAACAAAAAATGTTATTCCCAAGTTGTTTTGGCTTACAACCAATATCAGAACAATAACAAATTTTGTTATGATAACATAAACTGTTATTAAACCCTTATGCAAAAAATTGATTTTTCAAGAAGATTCCATAACACTTTCTGTTATTTTAACAGTATTTGTTATTGAAATGGCATGAATTTTGTTATTACCGTCTGCCCGGGAAGTATTAAAGTTATATTATAACATATACAAGGCTTGATTAAGATTTGTGTTTTATATAAATTCGTAAACTAACACTAATCGACGGTTCAACGACGGCTGTGCGTATCAACGAAAGAGAAATGCATTTTTGCTTCACTATCTATAACACACACTGGTTACTATTATGCGAGTACCGTCAACTGGGACAAATCTGGAACAAAAAGATGAGTTTGGAATTTGCTGTCGATGGCTTGCAAACCACAATCTCTACCATTGCGGCAGTCCCGAATCGCCCCAGTTTACGGTACGGACCTAGAGGATCCATAGAACGGCGGTGGTGGCCGTGTTGGTTGAAGATAGTGAAAAAGAGTGCAACTGCAACTACTGAGGCCTTGAAGGCACCGACGACAACAGACACAGCCAACACTGCCGCGAAAGAAAGAAAGAAAGAAAGAGCCTTTGGTGAATTATGTTCACCAGCATTAGATAATCGCTCGTTTCGTGATGTCTGCTGCCGTTGATGATGTTGCTGGTGTGTTTCGTTTTTTTATTAACACTCGTAATCCCTTGTTTAACCAAGGTAGTAATGGACTGGTAACTAGGGTATTGGATGCTTTTAGTGGCACAATAGAGGTGCAGCAGCAGCAGCAGCAGTGTGCTATAAAGTAACACTATACTAATCAGCAGCAGCAGCACCACCCACGGAGTGATGGCGCCGGTGCATAAATTATGCGAACAAGCTGGAAACTCATTTCTTTCTTTCCTTTTCTTAACCCAAAACAAACCATTAACACGCTGCGAGAGCTCTACCAACAGCTACTTCCGAGTTTTGCCACCCCCTCTGTTTTTTTGATAGTTTGGCGGGGGGTGTAGAACTGGGCGGTGGAAATGAACGGAAAATTAAGGGGTTAAAATTAGACTTTGGAAGAACCCCACGAAGGCCTATTTGATTGCAGGACGTGGGTGACTCTCACTGAAAAAATCATAGGAATTTACTTTTGGAGGAAAACTTTCAAAAAGGTACTCAAAATCAAAGATATCAAATCATGAAAACCAGATGTTGAAATTCTCGCGACAATCGATTTTTACGATGCAAAGTATAACTAGAGTCTAGACTTACTTTCAGCCAACTAACAAACTACATTGCACAACAAGACTAATTACATGAACAACTGTGCAATTTGTGCGGTAAGGGGATCAGACAAAGGCATAAAGAATTGTCTGACGAGTTATTATGAGACAGAGAGGGGAAAAACTATGATTGACCCAGAAATCATCAAATATTCTTTGTTAGACAGTGAGTTTTGCAGTTTATTTCATATTTCGATAAAATATTCAACATTTTTAAACAGTTCAATTTGACAAGCATGAAATTGTCCAACTTTCGCTGCTCTAGTTACCGAAGCCTCGCTGAAATGTCACCTCTCTTAAAATCCATTAGCATCAATCAATTCTCAATTTGTGTGCAAACATATAGCTTTCTTGCGCTCTTGACAACGCCGCGTATACGCTATATCGGTAGGATAATTTCAATTTTATCGCCACAAAGCCGTGAAGAGGCGGCCAACACTATTTTCGAACAGTGTGAATATATTTTCGGGACCAATATCGGTCGATATGCACGTACCTACACAACACGGGTACACCTCTCCTAATAATAGCAAACTTGATTTCCATTTCACTGATGATTCTTTACCCCCAAAGTTCCACGAGCCGTCTCGAGTGCCTCCCAGCTATTTGGCTCATTGGCTTTCGGTAAATAACTCTAGAGACCAACAAATCGAAAAAGAAACCCGCAATTCTGGCAGCAAAGTGAAACTTCTTAAGCTCAAGCGTTTTGTGCCCGCGAAAAAAAAGGCGATGATGATGATGTCATAAAAATCACCTCGCCGGCACCGACTCAAGAACGCCGTTTAAAAAAAGTGATGAATGAATTTTGAAGTGGCACCCATTTGCGTCCAATCGGATTATGCTGCAGACTTGACTGCTTGACACCCCCCGCGGGCGAACCAATTTAAAGGTTTGTCCTATACTGAAAGTAATTCATTGCGTGTCGCTTGCTTCTCTTGTAGCTAGAATATTTTCCGCGCGAGGGTGAATCGAAAACGATGACAATAAGAGTCGCAGCTAGAATTAAGCCTGGTCGCAGCTTAATGGGCATTGCCCCGCTGGCTACACTCACTTGAAACGTGGATGAATCATCGAATATGATTATTTATTTATTTTATTCAGACGAAAGGGTAAAACTGCTGAGAGAAGGAAACAAAAGTCCACTCTGCGTGTAAATTGTAGAATATTAATTTGTTGACCCCTGTGCAACTTCTTGATGTGTTTTGGAAGGATTAGCCATCAATGGGACCTTTTTTTTTTTTTTTTTTTTTTTTTTTTTTTTTTTTTTTTTTTTATTTTTTTTTTTTTTTTGATAATAAAATATAGTTTATTTTTCCGTGTATAAAAAAAACAAGCGAATTTGATAACCTATATTTGATAAACCTAGCTGTCTCGTGCTGATAATCTCGCTGTTGTTTCGGCCGTTACTGTTCCCACGATGGATATCCTGGGTCTGTTCCTTGCGTTCATCCGAGGGGATGGGGGTTTACCCCTTGTGCGACCTCGTCCAGGGGTCTCAGGAGCTCGGGGGGTTGTCCCTATTCCACTCCTCTTAAGACTTGTGGTTAGGGGGGCCCCGAGTCTCCCGAGCGCCTCCGTGGATTCTTCGTTGGGGTGTCTATACCAGGCGCCCCGGAGGAGCCGGAGGGTGTTCCCTGTTCCACTTTTCGTGTAGCTTGTGGTCAGGGGGGCCCCGGGACCTCCGGGCGCGACAGTGGTTACACCATTTTAGTCGACCAGGCTTAGCTCGAAATCGAGGGCTGCTACATCAATTGCAGTTGTTAAATTACTGTTAACAAAGACGATGTACGAGATGAATACTTTTAGCATTCTGCCTCTTCTTTCGTTCGCTATTCCATTCAGCACTGGCCTGAACAGTTCGCCGAAGGAAAACTGTTGCCTTCCTCCGCCGATCACCGTCAGCCGTCGCTGTGTGTGCGCCCAGGCCGGTACCACACGCGGGCATTCGCTGAACTTATGCGTCAGCGTTTCCTCGTTCGCCGCGCAGTGCTGGCAGTTCGGCCCGTCCGCACGCTGGATCACGTGCATCAGCCGTCGGTGCTCCGTCTTCTCGTTCACCAGCAAATACAGCGCGCTGCGTTCACCGGAAGTTAGTCTCCGAGACGAGATGTTTTTCCACAGACGCCTCCAGTTGAGGTTCGGTTGCTTCGTTTCGACCCTGGGCCGCTCGGTTCCATCAAGGAAGTGCTGGTGGATTCGATCGCTGGAGGGGAAGTTTTGGATGTAGGCGGGGAGCAAAGGCGTTTGCTCGCAAAGGAGTTTAAGGCAGGGAAGGCTTGTCGGGGGAGGAATAGCTCGGTCGAGGAAGGATTTGTAGTAGGGAAGGAAGTCGATCTCTTGGAGGTGGCGATTGATACAAAGTGCTTTGCATTTTATCGCCGGTAAATGCAGCTTCAGCCCGCCGTCTTCACGGCGTCGCGCCAGCTGCTGCATCGGTATGCGTGCCGGGAGGCCCCGAAACAAGTACGTCCCCATCGTCGCTGTTAGCTTCGCCACGTGCACCTGGTACGGTGGAAGAGTAGACGCCAAGTACCACACCTTGGACGTAATGAAGGTGTTCAGGAGAATCACCTTCTGCTGGAGTGTCAGGCTGCGCATCGAGTGCATCCAGATTAATTGCGCCACTTTCGTCACCTGCGCATCCCAGTTCAGCTTAATCATCAGGCGTATCGAGTTGGTGAAGAAAATGCCAAGCACTTTCACCTTCTCGACCGTTTGCAACCAGGGAACGACCAGCGGTCTCCCTTCGACGTGCCCCACGTCGATCGCAACAGTTTTTTGGCGATTCAGGCGCGCGCCGGCGGCAATTTCAAATCGATCAAATAATTGAATAATTGCTTCGATCGTCTCTGTTGCTGTGACTACCACCGATATGTCATCAGCGTACGCAACAACGAGATCGTGTAAACAGATACGCTCTAGCGCCAGCAGCAGGGGATGCATGTATAGCGAAAACAACACCATCGACAGGGGATCACCCTGGCGCACAGATTTTTTTATTTCAAACCGTGGGGACAAAAAGCCGTTAAGCAGAATGCGGGATCCAGCTCGGGAGAAATGTCTTTCCAGCAGAGACACGAAGTTTGGATTAATCCCGAGAGAGAGCATCGTGCGGTAAAGGAAGGGCAGTGATACTCGATCGAAAGCATGATCGAGGTCAAAAGATATCAACTTACCCTTTACCTTTCTGGCCAGCAGACTGGCGATTCGGTCCTTCAGCGCGAGAGTGGCTTGGAAGATGCTCCGACGCTCTCCGCATTTCTGCGAGACGGTGAGCACATCGTGTTGTTGCAGCACCCTGGTCAAACGACGCCGCATGATACGGCTGAAAACTCGGCTGTCTGTATTGCACAGACTGATGGGACGATACGAGGAGATGTTCTCTGCGCTCCGGCCGCTCTTTTTTACGAGCACGATGGTCCCTTCGGAGAATTCTGCTGGTACGGGCGCCACCAGCAGTTCATTCATAACCGCGTGCAGTTCGCGGTAGATGACGTCGAATGCCCAGTTGAGCCACTCAGCTGTTAGTCCATCTCCCCCAGGACTTTTCTTTTTTGGCGACGATAAGATGGCAGTTTTAATCTCTTCGAGCGTGATCTCTTCCATGAGACTCGTGTTGGCGTCGTCGTCGACGGGGATAATTCTCTCGCAACCGAGGCCGGCGTCGATCTGTGGTGCTCTCGCAGGGTCTGCGGCGTACAGCTCAGTGAAGTACTGGAGCACGTGCTGCTCAATTTCGGGCTGTGTTTGCAGAACTTCGTTGCGCGCATTTTGTAGGCGCGTGATCGTCGTCTTTTTCCTTTGTCTTTCTCCCAGCTGGAACGTGGATAGGCTCTCGCCAGCCACGCGGGTTTCGTTGACGCGCGCAAAATTTTGTGAAAATTCGCGCTGCAACGTCAGCATCTGCGCCTTCACGCGGTGGATGGTGGTGAGGATGGCGGGATTCTGGTAGTAGGCGTCGTACGCCTCACGTAATTCTGCGTAAAGCTGCTGGTGCCGCGCTTGGTGGACACGGTAGACCTCGTTCGACTTCCACTTGAAAAAGGATTTTATTTTTGGTTTCGCGAACGAAATCCACCAGTCCAGCGCAGTTCGGTACCGGTTTCGCTGGCGCGTCCAGTACTGCCACCGTACGGCGAATTCTTCTTTATTTTCCTGGGTCAGGAGGTGGGGGCGCAAACTCCAAAACCCACGGCCGCGTTCGCCGCCGAGGTGGGGGAGACAGATTCGTACGGTCAGCGCCTTGTGATCAGTGAATGAACACACATGCGTGGCCGCAGTTCTCAGCTGATCGCACAGTCCCGCGCTCACATACACGCGGTCGAGTCTGGACTCGGCGTTGTGTACGACGTACGTAGGTGCGTGTGTATTGGGGTGTAGTTTCAACCACACATCGTGCAGTCGTATTTGCTGGACGGCCGTCTGTAGCGCGGCGCTCGGGTTCGAGCTCGTGGAATCGCACGGTCGTAGCACGCAGTTGAAATCGCCGGCGAGGACGATGTGATCGGTGTTGTGCCGAAGGTAGTACGCGAGCGTACCGTTGAAGAAGCGCTCTCTCTCAGCACGGAGTGCGGTGCCCGAGGGTGCGTAAACATTGCAGAGCGTTGTGTTTTGGACACGCAGCGCAATGAGGCGGCCGTCCAAACTCTTTTCGACGTGCGTGTAAACGATGTGATCTTTTAGAGCGATCGCGGTTCCGCGCCTGGCGTGGTCCACGTTGCAGATGACGTTGAAACCGGGGATCGTAAGTCGTTCGTTTTCAACTTCTTGCAGGAAAACGATGTCTAGTTCTAGCGTGCGGATGAAGCTTCGCAGGGCGTCGACCTTTGTGGCGTTGGTGATGTTGTTTATATTTATCGAGGCAAGGTTATACGATGAGAAGTCGAAGGTTACAGTACTTCTTCCTCATCTTCCTCGTCGTTGTCGTCGTTGTCTTCGCTGTATTTGGGTTTTTTACCCTTTGGGCGAAGTTTTCTGCTGCTGGTCGACGAGTCGGTGTCATTGCCATCGGATTTTTCATGGCCAGATTTTTTAAATCCTGCACCTCCAGCGGGGGTAAGCTGTACGTCCTGGGGTGGGGGCATCAAAAAAGGTGAGCCGTTTCCCTCGTCGGCTGGTTTGGGCTTGGGCTTACCGCCGTTTGGTTTCGACTTTCCGCCGTTTTGTTTCGGTTTGAGCTGGGGGTTAAGCGGTTGCTGTGGGTTGGGCGGTAGCAGCGGTTGCTGTGGCAGCGCTGGTTGCTGCGACAGAATCGGTTGCTGCGGCAGCGCTGGTTGCTGCGGCTTCGCCGGTTGCTTGACAGCGTCAGCGAAGGTCTTCTGCACCAGCAGTTTTTTATTTTGCACGCAACCCACTCCGACATGGAGGTAGTCGTGGCAGTGTTTACACGTTTGGCGTTGACCGAAGTAACTAAGGTTAGTTAATTCGGTGTTGATTACGACCCAAGAGCCAATGTTCTGCTTCACCACCATCTTGGCGATGCGGACACCTGTGTAGGCCCCAGCGAATGCCTGGGTTTCGTCGAGGGTTTCTTCATACACGTCACGCACTTCGCCGTACTGTTCGAGGAACTTTGCGACGGCAGTGTTCGGGACGTCCTCCGAAAGGTCGTACAGCTTCACCAGCACTGTACCGTCTTCGATGGTGATGGTAACCGGGTGCTGCTTCTTGTCGCTTCCGGTCAGTTCGTGTTTTTTGTTGTGTTCCTCGCACACCTTAAGAGCAAGGTCGAGGTCAACAACAGTCACGAAAGTTACCCCAAGGGCGCGGCTAGACTGGATGCGGATCACTTCACCACGTTTCAGTCCGAGTTTTTCGGCGCAGAAAGTCTGCACTTTCTGCATTCCCGGTTTGTTTGGTAGAGCACCGTAGTCGATGCGGATCGTATTTTGTCTTCCCATTTTTCAACACTCGCGACGAGATCGCGACGCGTGATTGGAAGCGCACAAAAGAAAAAAAAATGCACAATGGTTCGGTCGACTTCTGCCCGGCGGAGAAAAAACTAAACGCGTCTACTCGTGGCAGAGGTATGACGCTGAGTGACCTTTCTGGTTTTTATTATTTATTTTTTGATGACATTTGTTTTTTTTTTTTAAACATAAAATAAAGGAAGACACGAATGCTACTGAAGTGGTGAAATGGCTTTAAAATCATAATAAATAAATAAATAAATAAATAAATAAATAAAGTTCCTGCAATATCTGGTAAAAGATGCCTTCCCTGTACCACCAGTGACCTCGAAACACATTTTGAAATTTCTGTAACTCTTAAAATTTAAGAAAATTTCAAAAAGTGATTTTTTTTTCTTTTTTACCCAAATTTGAAGTAAATAAATAAATGTGAACAGTTAATAATAACACGAAAAATACAATAAAGATGAAAAGCATTTAGCCATACCACTTAGAATGTAAATGAAATGTCTTTATTTTAAGATAGTTCAATGAAGACATATTTAATAAATTTAATAATAAGAATATTTCAAGGGTCATCAATTTTATCAATATGACTCAAAGGGCTAAAAATGCAACAAAATTAATGGTAAAGGATCTCATATAATTAAATCTATATGAAGTTATTGCCATTTTAGCAAAAAAAATAGTACTTAAGGGTGCACAGCAACGAAGGAAGTTGTTGTCTTCTTATACCAAAATAGTCAAACTTACGGACCCAATCCTGCAATATTGGGAATGTAAAATTAATCAAACTTTGTTGTAAATTACTTTGTGGACCGTACTTTAGGGGATGAATAAAAAAATATTTCGATAGTACCCGTAGTTTTGAAGATACTAAAATGTCTGTTACAAAAATCTGGGTGCAAAAGCTCTGGTTGATGTGCACCGTTAAAGTTGTAACTTACATAAAAAAAATAAAAATAATAAAATTAAAACTCCAGGCCAATGTATTAACTTTTCTTTAAAAAAAAAACCAGTCATAAACTAATTTTGAGAAATATTTGACCGGTTTCAAGAGAAAACTTCACGATTGTTTCAGATTATAATGAAAAACGGACCATTAGTTACCTAGACTGCGGTAATCAAAAAATCAACTAGGGCAACACTGAGAAAATCTAATTTCTCCTGTTTTTTATCTTTACATGCAACCAAAGGCCGTAGGGATATAGGGATATTTTCTGCTTTTCGGTTTTTTTACAAATGTGCAAACATGAACAAAAATTACCAAACAAATTTATATAACTTGAAATCGGTGCACTTTATTAAACTTTCACTACAGTTAAACGTACATTTCATTTTAGATAAATAAATTAGTAAAACAATATTATCGAAATAAATGACTTGGTCATAGATTTGTTGCCTATTCTGAAAATTTCAGAAAGCATGGCATTTAAAAAAATAAATAAAAAAACATGCCATGCGTTGCCAAATTCGTATGGAGAAAGAAATGGACAATCTGATGATACAAAATGACTTAAGATACCCAACACATTTTAGCCAGATAAAAAAAGCACAAAAATCGGATGGCCCAAAATATCAGAGAATTGCTTCGTTGACGGAGCAACTAAAAAATAACATAAAATAAGTGTGCTTAAGGATCCACTACACGCGAACATTTTTTGCTTCGACTTTTTTACGGAATTTGTCATAACTCTGAATAGAAAACAGTTAGAGTCCCACTTTTTGTATTAGGTCATATAAATGTTATGCAAAATTAACAAGACCTAAACTAATCTGATTGTTTCAATAGTTTCTTCAAAATGCCAGAAAAAACTTGCGAAAATAGCAAAACATGTTCGCGTGTGCACGGGAAAACAGAACAGAATTTTTTGATTCTGAATTATTTTATTCCGGTCCAGACTCGATTATTCGAAGGCCTCGGAAAAATATCCCTTCGGATCTTCGAAACTTCGGATAATGGAATCACGATTTTTTTTTTCGTTGTCTAATTTTTGATGGTCGAGCTTTAGTATGACCCTTAAACTACGCTAAAGTGAATTAAAATCTTCAAATCCAAGATGGCGGCCAAAATGGCGGTGACGAAATATTGAAAAAATGCATTTTATTTAGAGGTGGGCAAAACCGCTCTTTTTAGGAGCCGCTCATTTTCGTTCGCTCATCAAAAAGAACCGCTCTTTTGAACGGCTCTTTCGCTCTTTTTCAAAGTTTCGATAAAAAGGGTTTTTCTATGAATCGTGTGATTTTATAAGTTATTTCACATTGGACTTTTATAAATTATTTGATAAAACTGAAAACGAGAAGATGCAAAACAAAGATGGAAACCATAGGTCTTGGTGGTCTCTTTGTCAAGATTTCTACTCGAACCTAAACATTCGAGTAATTGAATGGCATCCAAACTTAAATCTAGGATGCTGGAAAAATTGTTTTAAATTGCGTTTATTTCTGCAAGAATTGAACTAATGCTGATGTTTTATTTGAAGAAAATATTCTGTGAACATTGTGATTTAATCGATAAAGTCTATAAACGCTTAAGTTTAATCGGACAAAAGGGTTTATAAAACGAGCGACTTTAATTTGAAGCAAACGTGTCAGGATTTCGAATCAGCCTTTATCAGTGTCCGAAATTCAAGCACAGCAGTAATTTTAAATTTAAAATTCTGAAAAAAAAAATGTAGAAAAAGTGTATTTTGAATTCATTTTCTAAAATTTGTTGTTTCTAGTACCGTAAAACGGGGTGACTTTGATAGCCGGGGTGACTTTGATAGGTTTGCGATTTTTCAGCAAAATTAAGAGTAAAATTAAAATGCGTACGGAATGGTTTAGACTAATACTGACCGTGGTAGAGAAGCGTTCAAAGTACCTCAAGAAGAACTTTTTATAAAATTTTGAAAAGTTTAAAAAGTTAGTTAACTAAAGTTAAGAAAATGTTGATGAAAGTCAATATTTTGAACTTCTCAAAGTGTCATGATTTTTTCAATGAATTTGAACCCCGGAATTCAAACTAAGAATTTTTAACGTAGCTATTTTTCTGAACACTATTGAAACATTTTTTTTTAAATAGTGCATGTACTTTGTGTGACCTACCCCAGTACATGTTTTAAAAATAATAATCTTGAGAAAAAACCTTAACTTTTGGAAAATATTCCAAAAACAAATTGAAATCCTATCAAAGTCACCCCGGTTTACGGTATATTTATTTATTTATGCTATTTCAAATTTTAATTCAGGTTCAATATTTCAAATTATACTCAGAATATATAAAAAATCTCAAAGTCATAATTCTCAATTACGGATAATTCAATCCAGTAGTAATCAATTACAAAACATTCCCTCTTACCTCATAACAGAGTCCCATGTAAGTCACACCCTACTTCCAAATAAAACAACTCTGCTCCCCAGAGAATCGACTCCGATGTACACATTGTGTGGAGGTGTAGCAAACCTCACAGAGTGCAGTAAATTTACAAAAGTACCACATTTGCTTTTACAGTCACTGACTGTTTGAACAATAACAACACCTCAAAGGGATTCATGTGAATGTGGGTGATAAATGAACACCTTTATTGTCTCCGATATGCGAGCGACACGTGTTCTCCTTTTTTCAGTTATCCCTACCGTGCCGAAGGGTTCTCGACTGTGGAAGGTGGATGCGACATGTGTAAAAGAATTGCTACATCCTTGTTGGAGCCTTTCTCCTCCCACTCTGATGTCAAACACTAAATCGAGAGGTCAGAGTTGCGATACGAATTTAGCGCTGCCGGATTTCATTATCTTGGGTTCACCACCTTCCCGGCCCGAAACCCGTTTTAGCACCTGTCACTGCGGTTATCCATCAACTGGCACGATGCCGCTCTGCCTTAATTCGTCGAAAAAGGTATACGAGACTTAGGCAGGGAAAGCTCCGCAAAATCATAACCCTTTCGTGGAGCAGCGTTGAAGCTCGTCTTGCAGACTGTCACTCTGCTGAAGTTGGTTGCGCATTTGCATGTCTTTTGAAGACTCGACGTCGCACCCTAGACACCAGACTTCCTTTCCGCTTTCTTCACCGTTGCGTTGTGACCAACTGGAATAGGCCTGTCTAGGCAGCCTGATACAGGGTGAACAGCCAGAGTTAGTAACAGCACTACCCAAGCAATTCACTTGTTGAGTCGATACCATGTGACGACGACGACGTCCTCGAGTGGAATCTTGTTCAGGCGGCGGTTGGTTGATCGCCCCCATACGAACGACACGCGTGCCGCAGAAACAGGAATCTTGAAACCGACAACAGGTTTGCTGGTGGCCATGAAGCACAGACACAGAGATATGCAACGTATTGGCCACGTTTCAAATCTGCTGTGCGATCATCGCACTCCCCTCAAAAATAAAGTGGACAGCAGCCGGAACATCGCGAAAGTTAACCCGCCAAACAAGAGGAAAGATCACTCATTACGATTCCGGAGCGCGCTTCAACCATCACCGCTTTGGGAGGTACACCATTGGCGCGGCCTAACTATACAGTGAAACGAGGTTCCAAATTTTTTTCAATCTGCCCCCACCTTGCGGAGACAGGCAGGGAAAAAACGACTCAAAATTGAGAGGAACAACAATGGGTTAATTACCCCTTTCTTGGTTGGAGGAAACTAGTCTAGTTTAAGTCACAGAGCAGCACGTTTTTTTTCAATTATGTGCGTTTTTCTCGTCGCACCGCCAGTTATGCGTCTTCTTTGCACAGTCATAAATTAATCAAAAGATAGAAATAGATGAAAATTTAATGTGAGATTTGCAACACTTCTATAGTTTAATGGGTCAAAAGTAAAAAATGTTTGCTTCTAAAAAAATTGTCAACATTCAAGAATCTTAAACTTTACATAACAATAATTGTACACAGTAATGAAAATCATGTTAATATTACATCTTGGAATGAGTACATCTTATATACCAGAAAAAAGTGTTAGTTTGTAAATTTACCATTTACGCATTCATCCATTATCATTGGCCCGATGAAATTCCCCAAACTCTTTTCCAAACATTCCAAAAATATAACGGAATATTTTTTTAATTTTTAAAAGTCGCGTGGGTTCCCCGCACTTTTGCACTTTTGTTCTCAGAAATTTTTTATTGTACCGGGCAAAAATCAGAATGGCTAATGGACTATTTTGGCACCCTTTACAAGTAAGTAAAGGAAGTAGGGAAGACAGTAAACAACTATCTTTAATGATTTGAAATATTGAGCAGCTTGTTTTTTGCATAATTGAACAAAAACTGCTATATTAACAAATGTGCAAATGCTAAGAACACAAAAGAAATTTGGAGTAATATAAATAATATCTTAGGGCGCATTCAAGAATTAAATTCTTCATCTGTATAAACAAAATTATACAAATAAATTCAATGATTATTTCACTTAAATTGGAAATCAAATGGCTCAAAAAATTGTAATAAACCTGAATTTGTGGCCTCAATAAATGTAGTGCCTTCCTTCTTAACGTTTACGTTAAGACGTGTATTTTCAATTTGTGCACTTTTTTTTTTTCAATATTTCATCACAGCCATATTGGAATGCGATTTCCCAAATTAGTTTAGTTAGAGTTTTTAAATTGTCCTAATTTGCGTTGTAGAGCACAAATGAGACCCCAAACTTGTGCTGTACGTCCCAAATAAGGACAATTTAAAGTTAGTGTTTTGTTATTCTATTATCCGAAGTATTAGGGAAGCGAATAACAAAGAAGGTTGAAGCTGCCAGAAATAAATTAATTAACCAACATTATCCAAAGTGAAATTTCTCCAAGGACTTCGAAAAATTAGAGAATAATTTAAATGACAACTGGATCATATCTGGTCATTATTTTCAAATTTTAAAAGCAATTTTTGGGCCGTTGCTCATATTTTTCAAAGTTCATGTCCAGTGAAATGTTGTTATCTATGAGACTATATATTAAGTTCAAAATGTGTTATTTATTATTCACGTTAGAGATAGAAAGGCAGATTGTAAATATGTTTTTAAAAATATTGTAAATAACTACTCATAGATACAATAAAGCTGATTGTACGCCACTAACTTTGGCATGTTTTGCCGCGGCTCAAGTACACACACACATAGTCCTTTCTCGGTGAGTAACTTCATTGTAACCCGACAATGCCGCCACCGACGATGACGATGGCCCACGAATATGGTAATATCTTGGCCTCCGCCCGCCACATCACAGACAATATTGTTTCGCTCTTCCCGCTTGGGCTGCCTCGGACAAAGAAACTGTTTTAAAGTGACACTCACCTGGAAACTTTACTGGTAGATTAACGTTGTTTTTCTGCTCAAACGTCTCCATTTGGGGTTGGATTGTGGCTCTCTCGTGCTATCGACGATCGTTTGTGATATTATTTGCACAAATGTGTGGTGCCACACAAGATGATCACCAAATTATTTTTTTTTTTTGCTTTTCTTGTTCACTGAACTCGTCGTGCCACGTTGTTATCACTCATTTGTTGTTTCACGTATTTGCTTATTTATTTTTAATTTCTTCTGCCTCGTTTCTGCTGTTATCAGATATGCAAATGAGCTGCTATTGGGGCTTTACTTTTCATTTTCCCACTTCCTGAGCAGCGGCAGCAGCAAAGAAAACGCACACTTTCGCTTTCGTCATCAGCGAGCTGAATTGCGAGGCACTACGCCCTTGAGATTTTTTTTTCTCCACCTTCACTATTGAAACTATTTACGAATTGGAGGAATTGCATAGAATTAACAATTTCATTAGTTAAAAACGATGAAAAATCTTGCTGTTAGTACACATTACAAGTTCATTTGCTTCTTGAACTATTTTTTCTTCCTCCAATTATAATGTGTACTAATGAAGCTAATTATTTCACTACCACTATGAGAACCAGCTGAACCGTGGCCACCAGGCACTAAAAGCGGATTATATGGATAAATACATTCTCAGTTTTCGTTCTTTTCAAGAAGGCGTTGAAGGTCGTGAATAATAAATAAATATAGAAAAGTAAAAAAACGCCTTTCAATCAGAACTCACACAACACGGTCGGTCAAACATTTGACGGGTTGAACCCTGATCACACCTTTCCCGCACCTGGCCACAATCACTTTTCCCCCCTAATCCACGGTGCAAATGGCCAATTTAAACAGGAATTTCAAGCCCATTTTCACGACATCCGGAACCACTTTTACCAAAATCACTGCTCGGTTTGTGTTACGCGTAATAATCACCTGCCGATTGCAATCCGGAATCTACGGAAGGGCGCGCGCGGAACCTGGATCTGGTGCTGGCCAGAGGAACGACGACGTCGATATCACGACGGCAGCAACGCAATTAAAACTTTTGCTTCTGGTCCTGGACTGACTGCGCGGAACGAAGAAGATAAACAAGTTTGACAAGAGGGGCGAACATTTGATTGGGGCACTTTGATCGATCGGCCACTGCTATCAAAGTTGGGTAAATCAATGCAAAAGGAGGCCAACCCGTGTTTAGCGTGTACGTTTCATTTTGACAGAAGCAGCTGTCATCGAGTGGGATCAGAAGGACGAAAAATGGCGATTTGGAGCTCGCTCGCACGTTCCGCTCAGGTTTCTGCCCAATTTAGCGGCCTGCTGAAGAATCCGGTGCTGCTGCAAGCAAGCAAAAATGGTAAGTTTGAATGTTCTACAATCAATTATTGCTGTTGCTCCATTTCCAGCGGGTAATTTGGTAGGATATGACCACTAATTGCGAGGGTTCTCAAAAGTTGTTATGCAACTCGCTGTCGGCGGAACAATAATAAACAAACCTTCTCTTGCGTTTCAGCACTGGTGCAGGCTCGCTCGATGTCCGGCCACGGGCCGAAGATGTTCACCATCACGCCGTCGCGATTCCAGTGGCACAAGTTTAAGGACATGTTCCATTACTACATCATGGTCGGCCTGATTCCGGTCGTCGGCATCATCTTCTACGCCAACGTGTTTATCGGCCCGGCTCAGCTGACGGAGGTTCCGGCCGACTACGAACCGAAGCACTGGGAGTACCACAAGAATCCGATCACGCGCTTCATCGCCAGGTACATGCTGAACAATCCTCAGGAAGATTACGAAAAGATGCTGCACCACTTGTACGAGGAGAATGAAAAGGCACAGATGCTGGCGCTGGAGCAGAAGATCCGCGACAAAATGGCCGAGAGGAACGATTACCAGTCGTACTACTACCGCCCGGCCATCGGCAAGTACCATCGGGTGGCCAAGGAAGCCGCCGAGCACCTGGAGTCGATTCGCGGTGATTAATTTGGTGGGCAATGCGTCGTAGATGTTTGTAAATTCGATTATTAAATTCACTAATAAGATACAAATTTATAATTTCACGTTTTGAAGAAGTGTCCACCTGTTGTTGCACATGATTGCGTGCAGGCAAAAGCTATTTTTTTATTAGTATAATTACAGAATGACTTAGAATGATATTTTCTGGAAAGTGAGAGATTGTAGCGAGCGAAAAGCTTCCTCAACTTAGCCCCAGGCCTGACTTTTTGCATAGTGCAGGACCAGCTTCCCGTTGGCACCGTAACACTCGTACAGATTCTTGATGATCTGGTCCGGCGAGGGGGCGAACGTTTGGTTGATGTATAAAAACTGAAAGAGAATAGAAAATCATTTTTATTTTTTTCAAAACGATCATTTTCGGATGACTCACCAATTTCTCGCCCGGTTCCAGCTTGAGATATTTGTGGATGAATTTGATGATTGCGCTGATTGGTTTCTCCTGATCGACCGCCCACTTTTTCTGCTTGAGAATGGGGGCACTTCCGGTGGCGTGTAGAATAATGTCAACTAAAATTTCAAGTGAATCATTATTTAAGAAAAGTTCCACCATAAAACAAAAAAATATCTTACTCTTTTTGACCTCCTGCTTTTCCACCTTTGGTTCCTGCCCGAGGGAGAGATTTTCCACGTTTGTGGCCAGCTCTTTGTCGGTGGTCTCCGGTGCCGGATCAGCCATCGTGTGGTGATTTTTGATGTTTTAAAACAAATCCTGGTTTTTAAAACTCAAGAGCGAAGCAACTTCAGTCGGGCAAAGTTTTGTTTATAAATTATTTCAATCCAATCGCGTGACAAATCAATTAGAGAACGTAACATGTGAAAAGGTCCTACAGTGTCAGATAGGGCGTTAAACGTTTTGAAATCTGAGAGATTAGTTTGAAATGACCGATAGGGGAACAGCATCTAATTCCAGCGTGCCTCTAATGTTGGTAGGTCAGAACTTTGACATTCAATAAAATGTAATTAAAAGCGTTTTCAACTGAAATCGAGTAATAAATAGCTCAATGAGAAGTGAGCAAGCCAGTTTCTATCAAAAGTTTTGCAAAATTAGTTGTTTAAATAGTGAAAATCAGTAAACTGGATGGAGTTAGGAGCGAGTGCTTAACATGCCAAACATACGAGAATTTCCCCTATCTAGAGTTTTGTTTTTTTTTTCTTTTGAAAAGGTACAATGAAACTGTGTGAGTGTTCTTGAATCGAAGAGTTTTCAAAATTTACGATTTGTGGGACTTCGGATAATCGAATCACGAAGAAAATTTTTTTTGTTTCTTACTTTTCACATCATATTCAAACAATGCGACCCAATTTCAGTTAAAATTAAATAGTTGATTGCTTTAAAAATTACGAAATGAATTTTTCAATATTTCCTCATTACTATTTTGACCGCAATCTTGGATTTGAATCACTTTAGAGTAGTTTTGGGGTCATACCTCGAGTCATACTGAAGCTTGACAATAAAAAATAAGACATTTTTTTCTTGATTCGGTTATGTATCCAAAGATTCGATTATCGGAAGTTGAACTTTTTCGAGGCCTTCGGATAATCAAGTCTGGACTGCAGGTTATTTTTTTCAAAAAAAAATAAAAATTGCAAATAATTGCAAAAATACAAAAACACAAAAATTACACAATTATCAAAAATTACACAAATTCAATAAAATCGACGGTAACATTTCAAAAGGCATCATGTACATTTTGACACTTTCTGGGTTATTGCATATTCTGAAAGTACTCCTAATAAGCTACCTCTCCACCAAAAATGAGCAAAAGTTACTTCAGTAAAGTCTGTTTAATAATGATTTTAAATAAAGTAACATAAACAAAATCTCTGCCATCAGCAGTCCCTGTTTATATAGCCCTGTCAAACTGTCAAACAAAAGACTACATGAACCTCGTGACGAAAAAAAAGCAACATGAACAAAGCGCCATGTACATTCGGCGAAGAAAAACGAATCATAACAAAGCGTCCCCCTCAATGACAGCAGGGTGATATAGACGTTGGTGATTTCAAAAGAAGTTATGTTTGTTTTTCTCATATAAAATTACGGAAATAGTGTTTTATTGAATTTGGATGATCAAGTATCAATAAAAGCAACGTTTTTCATCGTTTATAACCATTAGAACATCTTATTTTGCTTTTATATTAAAATGGGAATTGAAAATGGATGCTCAACATTCAAATGCGTTTTTCTCAAAACGCATGGTTTGTACATGATGCTTTTTGAAATGTTGGCGTCGAAATAACGAAAATTATTGTACGATCAGTTCCTAGCTGGACTCGGTCACTGGAAACGACCGGCGACTCAGTGACCGACGAAATAGGCGGCGGGCCAGATGCGGGCATAAAAATGTCAAAATCTCTTCCCCCCTCACTTCGTCTCACCATCCAGCTGCAGCTTTGTTGACAAACAAACGGAGCACGCGGTCGCATGATGGCGTCATCGAGCCAGAATTAGGGGTGATCATGTGATTAAAAATGAAAGTTTTTTCAAGAAAAATAATATTTTTCCGACCGAATAAAAAAATTGCGAGCATGCTCAAACAATTTTCCCTGATGTCGGAGAAGTGATAAAAAAGCAAAATTTTAATCCATAATTTTTCTATAAATTGAATTTTTCACTCCAACTGGGAACCCCTAGGTCTATCCACGACCGTTTCCAATGACCGTGAGAAGATGCCAGAAAATCCAGCTACGAGCTAAATCCACAATACCAAATGACAAAAAAAATACGCAAATGCCCAAAATTCAAAAAATAAAAATATCAAAATTTTATATTTTTTATTTTTTTATATTTTTTTCATTTAATCATCAATATGACGAAAATGACGAAATCTGGAGTTATTTTTAAAAAAGATCCAATAAACCAAATTTTCAGTTTTTGCTTTTTGGGTGTTTTTAAATACTCCTGACTAAAGGCTGATTCCTGACTAAACTGAAAATGTGGTTTATTGGACCTTTTTAAAAAAAAAACTCCAGAAATAGATCAAAATTACTAAAATGACCCAAAAGGCTAAATTGGCCAAAATGAACAATGGCAAAAATTTCAAAGATGATAAAAACACAGAGAACAGATGTACATCTAGGCTCGAACTTGTGTGTAAACACTGCAGCACTCACAAAATGTGTTGCATACAATCTTGCATCAAAGAAATTAGGGTGTAAAGGATACGCTTGGCGGCGCCACCATCGCAGCTGAGATTACTTGACTTAACAATGTAGAATGGCTCAATAATTTCATCCGAAAAATAATATTTTCCTCGTTTATAAACTAAATTCATTTCAGTACAATTTCAATTGACTGCAAATAATGCAAAAATGCATTAACATTAACAAAAACATAGCAGAAAACTTGTTTAAAAAATATTTTTTTGAACGATAGCTTAAAATAGTACCTTTCCACATGTTAACTCTGATTTCGTTTTGTTTACCTTCACAGCTGATTTTGTTATTTTCTTTCGCGCGTAAAATCGTACCCCTACGATGAAGGACAGTCAGACATTGGTCTGATGTCGTTCGTTCGGAATGTTTTGTGCAGTGAATGGATGGTCCAACGTTCTGCTACTGTAGGTCATCATGATTTTTGAAGTGGCGCTATCTAGGCGGATGATGCACACCCTAGCTCTTTTCAACGTATCTTGGTTTGAATTTTTACACACGTTTCTCGATGCTTTTTGTTCAGTGATGTACATCTGTTCATCATGTACAAACCATGCGTTTTGAGAAAAACGCATTTGAATGTTGAGCATCCATTTTCAATTCCCATTTTAATATAAAAGCAAAATAAGATGTTCTAATAATAACAAACGATGAAAAACGTTGCTTTTATTGATACTTGATCATCCAAATTCAATAAAACATCATTTCCGTAATTTTATTTGTGTAAAACAAACATAACTCCTTTTGAAATCACCAACGTCTATATCACCCTGCTGTCATTGAGGGGGCGCTTTGTTATGTTTCTTTTTTCTTCGCCAAATGTACATGGCGCTTTGTTCATGATGCTTTTTTTCGTCACGAGGTTTATGTAGTCTTTTGTTTGACAGGTTGACAGGGCTATATAAACAGGGACTGCTGATGGCAGAGATTTTGTTTATGTTACTTTATTAAAAATCATGATTAAACAGACTTTACTGAAGTAACTTTTGCCCATTTTTGGTGGAGAGGTAGCTTATTAGGAGTACTTTCAGAATATGCAATAACCCAGAAAGTGTCAAAATGTACATGATGCCTTTTGAAATGTTACCGTCGAATTATGCATGATTTTTGATAAGGGTGTGCTAGCCCCCTGCAAAGGACGCAGCCAAAACGTCAGTGAACCTCGAAGGAATGCCTTGTTTACAAAAATAGTGCGGTGCGTATTTTGGTTTCACGTGCCTGCATGCGGTCGGTTCGTCGAAGTTTAATAATCCGGCAAAACGATGGGGAAAATTCCGTTGTTTCACGAGTCTGACCAGGAAGAGGAGGAACAGATTGGATTCCAGACGAACAAGAGCTACGCCAAGCACTACGACGAGTTTCGCCGGAAGGAGGTTCTTGGGCAGTGTGAGTCGAGTTTTTGGATGTGGGACTACGTGGATATTTATTGAGGTTTTTTTTGTGTGATTTTGTTGCAGTGAAAAATCTAGAACAGGAAGATGAATCGTCGTCCAGCGAGGATGAAACGACCGACGAGGAGGTTGTGGATGCGGAATTTGACAAGGTAGGTTTGTGATTTTGCCTTTATCAAGAATTATCATTAAATTTAGTTCTTATCCAACAGGAATTCTTCCGAACGTTGGCATATCTGAAGCGACGTGATCCGGCCAAGTACAAGGAAAAGCCGGCGTTCTTCGAGCATGTCAAACCGGTCGAGGAGGTTGCGCTGGAAAAGCGCAAGAAAAAGGAGAAACCGATGACCCTGAAGGATTACGAGCGGAAGGTGATGCTGGAAAAGGGTGGCATATTCGAGGACGAAGAAGAGCTGGCGAGGCCGAGGGCCGAATCGCCGTCGCTGGTGCAACAGCAGGAAGAGCTTAAAGATGAAATTAAGCAAGCGCTGAGCAAGATCGATACGGACGACGACGAGGACGAGCAAGATGCCAAGGGTGGCCTGCTGAAGGAACGGAGCAAGAGCAAGGACGAAACCGAGCGCGAACAGGCCGATTATTTGCTGTGGCTCGCGGACAAAAAGAGCAAGGAGCCTCCTTCGGAAGAGGTGAAACCGCTGGAACCGCTGAAGGATTTTTGGAGCAGCAAACATCTGTCCAAGGAGGATGCGTTTCTAAAGGATTATATCTTGAATAAACGGTTCGTCGACAATTCAGGGGACATTCCAACTTACGAAGATATCGTGGCAACTTCGGAAGACGAGGAAGAACTGGAAAAGCAGGAAGAATACGAGAGACGGTACAACTTCCGGTTTGAGGAACCCGACTCAGAATTTGTCAAACGATACCCACGTAACGTCGAGGAATCGGTTCGTATCGAGCGCAACAAACGCAAAGAACAACGGCAGGCTCTCAAGGAACGAAAGCAACGCGAAAAAGAGCAACAAAAGCGAGAACTTGAAGAACTGAAGGCGATCAAGCTTCAGGAAATCAAAGAACGGATTCAGAAACTGAAGGAGATCGCCGCCACGGACAATATGGCCATCAAGGAGGAGGATCTGGAGTCCGACTTTGATCCGGACGAGCATGATCGCAGGATGCAACGGATGTTTGACGACGAGTACTACGGCGTTGATGAAGGTGACCAGAAGCCGGAATTTCCCGATCTTGACGAAGAGTTGGGCATCGAAAATTACGATCGCGAAAAGGGAGCAATCGCTGACGAGTTCGACGATGGGCCACACTGCGAGGACGATGACTTTGTGATGGATGCGGATTACGAGGAAAGTCAAGGCACAAAAGATCACAAAAAGGAGATGCAGGAAGAGTTGCTCGAAGCTACCAGCAGCAGAAAGAAAAAGAAGGGCAAAAAGATGTCTAAATTTGCCGAAGTTCTGCGAAAGGATAAGCCTCTATTTGATCCCGAGGATGAAAAGACGTACGGCCAATACATCGACGAGTACTACAAACTGGATTACGAGGACATTATCGGGGACACTCCGTGCCGCTTCAAGTACGTCGAAACGGTTCCAAATGATTTCGGGCTGTCGGTTGAGGAAATCTTGATGGCAAACACGCGCGAGCTGAACCGCTGGGCAAGCGTAAAGAAGACCGTTCAGATACGACCGAAGTACACCGAGCTGGGTGAAATCGAGGTCTACAAGAGGAAGGCTCAGAATGAGTCTTTGAAGAAGAAGATTTTGCCGAGTTTGTACAAGGATCAGGACGACAGGTATGTTTATGAAAATGTTTGTATTTTATACTTAATTGAAATAAAATGCTTATTTCAGTGAGGAGGACGAAGAGGTCAAACAGAATAAGGTGACCAAATTTGTGGAGGATGAAAAACCAGCCGAGACGGATGAGACCAACCAAGCCAAGGACAAAAAGAAGAAGAAGAAAAAGAAGAAAGCGGTTGATGATAAGCCAAAAGACGAAGATGAGCAAGTCGTTGAAGAGGAGCCGGTTGATAAGAAAGTTGTCAGCACAGAAAATGATGAAGAAGAGAAACAGGACCCTCCTGCGAAAAAATCCAAAAAGAAAAACAAGAGCAAAATCAATGACCAGCTGGAGGTCGATGATGGTGCGCCAACGGAAGCAGCCGATCACGCTGCTGAAGGTGGCCAGAAACGGAAGCTTCAAAGCGGTGACGATTCACTTTCTCAGCCGAAGAAAAAGAAGAGATTCGATAAGCACAATAAGCACAGGACACCGGAAGGACCGGCGGCCAACGTGAGCGATAGTCGGCTGAGGGCGTTCGGAATTAATCCTAGGAAGTTCCACAATAAGATTAAATATGGTGGCAAAAATAATCAGGAGTCGACAGAGTCACGTCAGAATGGGGGTCACGAGAAACAGAAGAAGAATTTTGGTAATCGAAATCAAAAGTTCAAGAAGAATGGTTGGAAAAAGTAAGCTTTGAGTTTGTAAAATTGTGTCGTTTGTCGATTCAAAAGCCATGTAAATAAGGATAAAACAATAAAATTTCTCAAAAAAAATATTTTGTTTACCTTCAGAAAAAGGACAATGCGCGCCTGTCATCATAGTCTGCCTGTCATCGACCATTGAACAAAGCAACCACTGTAGATTGTCCGACTGACAGATCTTGCAAAAATTTAATAGGCGCTATTTTAAAGATGCACCACATTTTTTTATTTTTAAGGGTCAAGCACTACTCGATTCTCCTTCTTAAAAGCAGCTTCAAATTTTTTTTTTGTAATTTACTAAAAATAATTAAAAAAGTTAGCGTCGAAGTGTCTTGCCCCTCGCGTTTGTCAAAACTCAAGGTACGCAGCCATCTCCCCCTTTGTGCTGGTCTGTCAACTCATCACATCAGCACTCAGCACTGGCTGCAACGTAACCAAAAGGCTTGTGAAGTGTGTGGTGAGCTCATTTTGTTGGATTTTAAGCAGTTTTCGTCGCTTTTCGTCCATCAAAAGTGTACAAAATGGATTGCGAGTCGTTCGTGCATCACGGCCACTAGGATTCCCGTCCTGTTTGGCTGGATTTCAGGTGAGTTTAGGAAAAAATAGAAATTATCTTGGGGTGGGGGAAATTAAATGACTTGCCTCAGGAATCCCACAATGAGATCAGCACGCTGCCACGTCTGAAAAGTACCGTAGGAGGTCCAATTGCGGGAATATAAATTCTACAGCTTGAATTGTTAGCTCAAGTGTTTTGAAGCAAATTACTAAAATACGGTTGAACATAATGGAAAAATCCCAAATGATGAAAAACTTCCAACATGTGCAGTTATGGGACCACCTACGGTAGGAATCGCCCTCCCTTGCAGGGTCATTGGATTTAAGTGCGGAGAGAAGAAGAAAAAGAAACAGGAAATCGCAAAATGAGACTGTAGTTGTGATCTGGGTGGTATTTTCAGTTGGTATTGGTGAATAATCTTAAATGTTGACATATGGTAGGGATGTCCATGTTTTTAGCAGCATTTTTAAATACAGCGATTTCTGATGTTCACAAAATATATCTTGACTTTTTTTTGATAAGGTCCTATAAACAAATGTAAACATTGAGTGTATCCCTTTCACACCTTATGTCAAAGTCCATCGGAGTAAGCGGGATACACTCAATGTTTACATTTGTTTATTGGACCTTATCAAAAAAAAGTCAAGATATATATTTTGTTTATTTTTTGCCAACTAATTTAAACTTACTCCAACTAATAAGCTCTCTTATTTCGACGCTTTAAGGTTTCATGGTTTTGACAGCTGTCAGTCATTCCAATTAACGAATTTGAAAGCAGTTACATTAGAATTGAAAAATCTGTTGTGGAACAATCAGTGTCACAAAATGCATTATTACAGCTGTGCACTGTTAATTCTCGATTAAATTTTCAAAAAGCCCTATCTGCATAGGAAACCCATGAGGGATAGGTTGTTTTGAAAATTTAATCTAGAACTATCCAACATTCGTCGTTAACATTTAAATAGCGCTATGTCTCATTTATTCTTTGTATGCGGTCCATAATGAAATGCTAGCTACGAATTATCATTGAAATTCTTTATGAAAATAACTTTTTTTTTCGTTGTGTTACGGCTTTTTGATCTGTGATCCCATTTTTTTTCTTTTGAAAGAAGTTCAATTTGATTTTGTAGTATTATAACAATGTAGGTATAGTTAGTACAAGTTAGTTCATTGAAAATTTAAATTTTATCTAAATCCCCCTTCCCAAATTTTCAAGGGGATTAAAACTTGAAATAAAATTGAAAACAAAAATACAACTTAAAGACCTAAACGACGTTCACGCACAATCCCTTTCAACGCAAAAGAAAGTTTATGTCGGCGCGGTCCCCACTGAAAACTTCTGTTTTGTTTTTCTCCGTCTGGGCATCATTTTTCAATTTGCTTTATTTTGTGCAAAATGGGGCCATAGTTTGCCGACTGGGACGAACAAAAACTGACGACTTGCAGCTGAAAATAACGCACTCAACTCCGTATTTTTAGCCCACTCGTGCGGCTCCCCCGCTCGCAGTCTGGAGCAGCACACTCCCAACCCAAAGGGCCCTACCCCGTATTGAGACTTTCCTCGTGCCTAAATCGTACAACATAGAACATGAGTTAGTCTCTTTTCTTATTTTTTATAAAGATGGCTTTCAAAACTGTTTACCGCCAGCATTCCAAAGTTTTGAGTCCATTGAATGAACTCATGGTTCTTTTTTTCCAGCAGCGTTGCTCACATTATGACCAGTCAAGCAAGTTTCGTCCGTCGAATCGCGTTTGACGAGCTGGCGTCGGTTTCGGTTGTGGTCACTTTTGCGGTTCGCGGAAACCGTGAATGTTGTCATCAGTCAGAAATGGCTTCGTCGCCATTTTCGGATCAACTGTGTAAATGGAATTGTGTTTAGCGTGTTGTTTCATTACTTTATTACATTGTGAGTTCACTTCACAGTTGCATCGTTGCTGAGCCTAGTCTGGTTCTTCAACGCCTACAAATATGCGCTATTCAACAGCGTCTTGGGAGCCCTCCCGCGCACTTTTCCAGAATATATTAAAAAAAAAAAATACAATTTCATGATTAGCATCGCCCTGTGCTCGCGCCTCCGCAGCGCAGCTTCGACGAGAGCCCTTTGTGGTCTTCTCGTTACAGCCTTTTGAGACAGCCTTCAGCGATGTGGAAGGTACAAGTCGTGCGGTCGAAACCTTCTCACGGTTGTGCGGCTTCTCTTGGATCTCTCGGCATCGATCGGTAGGTCCGTGGCCTCCATTCGCGCGCGCCCGATTACTATACTTGGGCAGAATCGCTCCGCTTGGGCACCCCCGCGAGACAGGTATTGTGTTCGGCCCGGAAAGTTAATGCTATTTTCGTGCTAGAGCTCGAGCGCGCACCAGCAAGGTGTTAATTGGCTCCTCGGGCAAAATTGGTCCGATACTAACGAATAGACAAATCTTTGGCACTTTTGAAAGAGAAGGAGGTGGGGGTGGAGTCCCTACAGAGTCAGAGTCCGCCTGTTCATAATAATGTTTATAGTTTTATTTCTTCGCTTTCCATGGGTCTCAAGTTGCCGTTGTTGTTGATTCGATTGGATCTCGCCGTCTTCGTCGGGAGTTTACCCCAGCGTGCTGTTATTATTCTTATTTTGACTTTTAGTGCATTCCAAAGCGTTTTTGATTACCATCTCTCGCTTCTGCCCTCCCTTGGACCATCGTCGGTTGTGTTTACTTGCATAAGCCCAACCGCACGGCCCTTCAAGTGTTGGTCGCCTCTTCTCTCTCTCACGGATGCCGAGTTTCCTCTCGCTTCTGCTGGATCCGATCGGCGGGATTCTGATGCTGCGAAGCACTGTGGGAAGAAGAGAAGCAGCAAAAACACAGGGAACTACCGCCGCGCCATCATGTTTTTGTTGTGTGTTCCCTCGCGCTGCACCTCCGTGTCTGGCGTCTTACTCCGGGGCTTGCAGGGCTTGTTGAGAGTATAGGAGAGGTTCTTCGGAATCACCGCGGGTTCGGAGAACGACTTCGACTTGGGCGGGTAAAAGGCCTGTGTTGGGACGGTATTTTTACTCGATTATCTTTACACAGCCTTTACAGCTTATAACCGTATTGGTCTCATTGAATCCTTTCTGGCGTTCCAAAAGTATCTATTAAAAACATTAAGTATTGTTAAGGTCGTAAATGGTGTCATCTACGATTAGATTAAAGACTTTTAATAGTGGTTCTCGATTTAGAGCTAAGAAATACTAAATCGAAATTAAAAATAAATCGCGATATGCCAAATGCTTCTAAAAAAAGGAAAAACGACATTTTGGATTGATGCATTCTCAATAGACAAATCCAGCGAAAGCTCAACGCTGCTTTTTGATGGTGAGAGATTTGACAGCTCCCATACTAAATGTCTCGATTTTCATACTTTTTGTTAATTTTCTTTTAAAATAAAATACTCAACATATGAAAATTATATTTTTTTGGTGCACAAAATTTCTGCTAAATCGAATGGTGTACTTATCTCGATTGCACATTTTTCGAACAGTTTTTATTTTAATAACATTCTAGACACATTTTGTACACCTAATCAATCAATACTTTTATCATAAATATTAATTTTATTGCTTAAAAATCGAGTTTTGTTGAGCTCCCATATTCAAATACATGGAAGCTGTTATTTCTAACACCATTGGCCTCCTAGCGGCCATTTCAAACTGGATTCGTATATAAAAAAGTTTTTTTTTAACAAATATGGCCGACAAAAAGCCGATTGTGAATGCTTCTTCTAACAGTAATTTAAAAGGTTATAAAAAAATATATTGATTAAAATCCGAAAGATTTTCCAAAAATAAAAATAACCCTATCAACCCTATCAAAAGTTGTGAGCACTTAACCGTCGTTATACGGGCACTCGATAAAAAAAAATACGGAAAAATGGGGAAAACTTCAAGAATTTGATCCCATCGGGAGAAAAACGGGAAAAACTTGAAAAATTAAAACTTTGTTTTAATTTTCCGTTTTTTGTTAAAATTAGCATTCACATATTTAGGGCGAATTAGACAGTTCATAGGTAATTGCTAATAAATGATGAATGCATGAGAAAATAAATGCAATCGATTTTTTATAAAACAGTCTCAGTTTTGGAATCTTTTAAATATTTGGAATTTAAGATATTTTGAAAAGATTGTTCAAGAATCTTTCAACAGTAATTTACCTATACCTATGCCTATCAAAACGTGTTTTGACCAAATTGATATAAATGTGTGTCATAAAACATCCTGATTTTATTTTTTTTATTTGTATGAAAATTATGCCCAACATAAGCCATTTTGCATCAATGGTTTCATCATACATGTCTCCAGACATATTTGGGGGCTGTCCATAGAAAAGAGAAGGGATTTTTTTTTATTGATTTGGTGTCTTAGGCAAAGTTGTAGGTTATATGTAGGACCATTAAAAAAAAATTATACACTCTAAAAAAAATACTACCCTTTTTTTTACATAAATTTTTATTACAAAAAAACTTGATTTCTAGAGTTTTTTTTGAATAGGTCCTATAAACATATAAAACACAATAGCTTATAGGTTCTTAAAAAAAAAAAAAAACTCTAGATTTTGACAAACTTTACTACCTGCGATTTTTTTTGTGATATGTATTAAGTAGGTGGAACCTTTGAGCTATAAGGTATGACGGACGTTTTGCTTGTTGAAAATTTAAGAATTTTGAAATAATAGTGTTTTTTTTGGAAAGTATCGAAAATGCACTCAATAAAAATTAAAAAAATCATGTTTAGATGTGAAATTGAATTCCAAATCGAAAAGTACTTTTTTGCCCCTGGGCCTTGTAAAGTCAAGGGGCATGATTTGATCCTAGTGCATTAGTTAAAATTTGGGTATACATTCTTTTTTATAAGCACTATGGACACCACTTCATGCTACGAGAACTCGCTTTGTCGCAGCCCCAGGGCTTAAGCGTTGACCGATAAGCTGTCTTCGTGAACTAGGTAGTTCTCCGATAGTGAAAATATCACAATTGCACAAGACACCGCTGCTTTTGTGACTTTTTCACTATCACAATGTGGGATATAGGTGGGACTTCAGGATAGTAAAATTGATTTGTTGCTTAGCATTAGCATTTAAAATAAATCTGTATGCTTTCCAAATCTATTTGATGATAAATTTAGTTGCAATTGTTAAGTTAGAGTAATGCTGTCAATAAACTTTGATTGATGTAGAATACTAGGCATTCTTTTATGTCAAATTGTCCATAGAGTCTCGATCAATCAATAATGTAATGATATCGGACAAAATTCGTTGATCTGTTGAACTACCGGTTTTCGGATTATGGTTGTATTGACCATTGTTGCGAATCGAGGAACTACGGATCTTTTGACGTAAATGGTCATTTCTTTGTAAAATCGCGATTCTATCCTATTTGTATATCAGTTCACAAATTTGTATTGTTTTTTGATAGAAGTAGTACTACAACAGTTAAAGGAACGTTTAGTTTTGAACATTAAGTTTAGAGGATTTTAGATTAAAATTTAGATTTTCAATCCAAAGTAGTTAGCAAATGAATATTTGGACTTAAATGAATAATTGAACATTTTGGACTTATGAATAACACACAACTGTGCATTTATTCTAGAGTCAGATCCATACAGCGTCAGTGTTTATTTGGTCGAAGTGTACTAATTCATTGGCAGATCTGATTCTAGTTGTAATGTACGACAAGACTACTGACGGACGTGACAGGACGCCCAGTTTAAAAAAAAAAAAAAAAATCGAAAAGTACTTTTTCAGCACGAGTCGTACATTTATTTAACGAGGTTCACCGAGTTGGATAAATACGACGAGTGCTGAAAAAATCAAGTTTTGCAACGAGTTCCATGCAACATTTTTTGCAATTTCGAAAAACACCCATTGAGTGAAATTTTCAGTCGAATTTTCATGTATTTTGTCAGCAAATCGTTTAAATCAAAAAAATGTTGAAAAGTGTTACTTTTCGAAACAAGTGCTGAAAAGTTCAACTTTTCAGCACCCATTTCAGTGCTGAAAAGTAGAACTTTTCAGCATTTATTTTGAAAAGTGTTGCTATTCGATTTTGTTATTTTTGGTACAGAAAAGTAGGCTATTTCGTCGTTCAAGAATGACAGGAAAAGTAAGTAGTTTCACGACGGAATTGCAAAAAAATCCTCTTTTTGCAACTTGTTGCATAAACTACTATTGTAAAATTGTTTTTTTTAATACGTTCGAAAAGTTGAGAGAATTCTCTACAATTGGATTACTTTGGACATTGTAGATCCCACCTTTGGTTTCAATCGATGAAAACTGGGAAACTTTCAGATTTAAATGTTAAAAAACGAAACCTGTGTTAAATTTTCTAGACCCACTGAAATCACGGCTTATATATCAAACCATACTATTAAGTTGACCCCTGGGTCTGAAATTAAAAAAAAATGCGAATTTCATGACTTTGATTAAATTTTAGAGTTTGAGGCCCAGATTTGGACATTGCGCTTTTTTTTCGGAAAAAAATCGCCCAACCCTTGAAAAAAACTGTTCCATTGACCCTATCGCGCTGGAATTCGTGTTGGGCAAAGATAAATGGTTGGTTTTCTTTCGCCTCTTTCGCGCACGTTTGGCCGCCCGCCACCGGGGCCCCTTCGCCAAGGCCCTAGCAGCTCAATTATTGCTTGTTGCTGGTGGGGTGGATGCTGCGAGTGCAGGCCTCGATCTGTTCGTCGTCGGTACATGCGCACCGAAGTGACCGAGCCATGTTGGTCCGCGAGAGAGAGGAAACGAAGGGGGGTTGTGTTGGGGTTGACCCGGGAACCGACTCGACTCGACTCCGCCGGAGAGTGGTTGGTGGTCGTCGCATTCCAGAGCGTTGGACTCTCCCTCCCGGGCCACCCCTTGCTCTGCACCCTGGTTGTGCATGGTGGCGGGTAGGGAAAAGAGTTGCTGCACACGTTAAGATGCTGCACCGCACTCGACTCGACACAACGCGGAATAAATTTTCCCATCTCCCAGCGATTCTTCTGGGGCAGATTGTTTGTGATTGCTTCTTGGGCTTTTTATTTATGTTGCTGTTTTTTTTCTTCTGCCAACTTAAGGAGAGTGGCGAAACTTTGCTCTCTCGGAGGAAGTCTGATGTTTTAAGGCAATGCATGGAAGAAAATATGTCCAAGTTTGGGAAAGTAGACCATTATTTACGGTGTTTTTGACATGGGAAACTTCAGGGTTTCCTGCCTCAGCTTTCTCACAGCAGTTCGATCTTGGAGAAGTAATTCCTGTATCGATTAAGTTTCCTTGAGCCTATGCCTTGAGTCACTGTGGCTCCCAATCTTAATCTATTCACTAAATTTGTTTTAATGCTCCGGCTGGAGCCAACCTTTAATTGCAGTCGTATCTTACCGAAAGGTTTTCTTTATTTCGATTGGTTGAATCTAATTTTTACGACTAGAAGATCGGTTTCCACGATTCCATATTCGAGTGGGGATCTCCAAAGCTATTGGAGAATGGGAGATAATTCGATGATCCATTATCGATTGGATTGTGTGCTAGGGCCAAGGTTGTGGAGTCGCTTATTCGTCTATTTTTTATTAGCTCGTCCGTCATGATGATTGCGCTCATCTTCCTACACGATTTAACGATCGTATCCATGGAAAGGACGAAAGAAATGACTTTCGGCATCTCTTTTAGAACGTCGCAGCAAGATTAATGCGCCTGCGGGGATCGCTTATTCCCGGAATCGGTTCCAGGAATTCAGCCATTGACTTTCGGAGCGATCAAGTTTCAAAATCTGTCCCATGAAGAGTGGAAATGTACCCAAGTTTTTTCGAGGATTGCATGGGCGGACGTTTAAATCTCCTAGAACCGGGTTAACAGCTGACAGCGGAGATGGGTCTACGTGATCTTCGCCTCTTTCCATCTTGTCGGTGTCTTTTCTTGGATTTTCAATGAAATATGCCTTCTAGAGAAGTGTTGTACAAACACTCACTTTTGGCTTTGACTGATCATTTAGACTACATTCAGATTTTGGACTAATTGAACTGATCTTTCATTTAAGAAGACTTCTCTAACCTATTCTATAAATATTTCCAACACTCAGATAGGCGTTGCAGTGAGCGGCTCTCTTTCTCTCAATCGTGCCTGGAGCCGCAAGGGTCTATCCTTCCTGGAATTATGTCTGGGATTTCCAGTTCTTTTGCTTTCTTTCTCTCCTCGTGTTCTGTTTACATTTCTAATACGCCAGAGCTCGTTGGTGGCATACACCGTCAGCATCCCGAATACCGTGCGGAATGTTATTCCTGACATTGCTTGTTTTTGGCCGCCTAAACATTTAGTATTTTATAAAATTATCGTATTGCAACGCAATCAGAACCTTGAGCTAAAATCAATCTAAAAATATCAATAAATATTTCCCGTTATTGGTACCACTACGGTTGCAGCATTCCACACACCTCTCTCACTCGTTGTTCTTCCTCTACCTCTTCCACCAACCACCCCCGCTGCCCAACCAAAGTTCACAAGTGATAATCACCGATGAAAAAGAGCCCTTCTCGAGTGCGATGCGTGGGATGGGAAAATCGCTTATTGGAAATTTGTATGCCCGAGTTTGGTGTGGGACATTTGCTGATGGATTTCCTGGGACGGATCGAGCGCCGGGTTTCTCATGAGTGTGGAATAACTGTGTTTTTTTGGGTCGTGTGAAATTTTCAACAGAGGAATATCACTATTTAGTGATTGATTTAAGCTTGAAAGTAAAGCATAGCACTGTAGTTAAATTTGCTGTGCTTCATTGTTATATTTTCACCTATCTTCGATCTATGACGAGTTGGTTGCTCGATTTAGGCAACTCGTTACCTGCAAACGCAAGATGCTGAGTAAGCACTTCGATTACAACCGTTTACTGGCCATTAAAATCTAATTTATTGGGCTTATAATTATGCAAAACTTCTTTTTTTATATAAAAAACTTAAATCATTTGTTTTTTGGGGTATATTAGTCAAAACACAATCAAATCTGACCCCAGAAAATGCACTTTATTGTTTAGACATTGACAAAGTCGCATAAAAAAAGTAAAATCATCAGACCCAAGATTTTCTAAAAAAAAAATAAGAGTTCTTCTTTCCAATGCACAGTGGTTCAGATTGCAAAATTAATTGAAAATGAGATTTTCCGAAAAAAATGGAGTTTTGGAATTTTTGGGCAGAAAAAAAATATGACAAAAAAATATATATATTTTGACACTTTGAATCAATTTTGAAAGAACGTTCAGATTCATCGGGACAATTTATAAATATGTTAGGTTCCACTTGTCGGTTGACTAATAATACATTTTTGAATAAACACATCTCGAAAATTACCCCTGAGATATTTCAGCGTTTTTAGTGCTAGAAATCCCCTTTCGAATGCAACCTGGGGCACAATTTGGCTAGTCTTGTGGCTAGTGTTTTGCCTTCCTCACCTTACTGAGGAAAGGCTATAAAATCACTCGAAAAATGAACTTCTTAATTTGACCTCGTAGACCCACCTTCACGTATACCTATCGACTCAGAATCAAATTCTGAGCAAATGTCTGTGTGTGTGTGTGTGTGTAGGGATGTGGGTCTGTGCACCAAAAAATATGCACTCGATTATCTCAGCACTGGCTTAACCGATTTGGACCGTTTTGGTCTCATTCGATTCGTCTTGGGGTCCCATAAGTCCCTATTGAAAATTATGAAGTTTAGTAAAGTACTTCAAAAGTTATGCTAAAAAAACGATTTTGGCGTATGTCCGGAAGATTGTAAAAAGGGTGGTTTTTGTAAGAAACCCTGTCATGCTATACATTTTCAGAAAGGTATTAAAAAGACCTTTCCGATGAGCCCAAAACATTGAAGATCTGATAACCCTATCAAAAGTTATTAGCACTTAAGTGTTATTTATACACTTTTTGGAGGCCGGATCTCAGATATTTCAATGAAAATGATGTCCGGGTTCATCATGCGACCCATCGTTAGTTAGATAATCGAAAGACCTTTCAAATGAGCCTAAAACATCAAGGATCTGACAATCCTATCAAAAGTTATTGGCACTTAAGTGTTATTTATACACTTTTTGGAGGCCGGATCTCAGATATTTCAGTAAAAATGATGTCCGGGTCTATCATGCGACCCATCGTTTGTTAGATAATCGAAAGACCTTTCAAATGAGCCTAAAACATCAAGGATCTGACAATCCTATCAAAAGTTATTGGTTAGTAAAGTACTTCAAAAGTTATGCTAAAAAACGATTTTGGCGTATGTCCGGAAGATTGTAAAAAGGGTGTTTTTTTCAAGAAAACCTACCATGTTATACATTTTCAGAAAGGTATTGAAAAGACCTTTCAATTGAGCCTAAAACATCGAGGATCTGATAACCCTATCAAAAGTTATTAGCACTTAAGTGTTATTTATACACTTTTTGGAGGCCGGATCTCAGATATTTCAGTAAAAATGATGTCCGGGTCTATCATGCGACCCATCGTTAGTTAGATAATCGAAAGACCTTTCAAATGAGTCTAAAACATCAAGGATCTGACAACCCTATTAAAAGTTATTGGCACTTAAGTGTTATTTATACACTTTTTAGAGGTTTGATTTCAGATATTGTGATAAAAATATTGTCTGAATCTTCCATGCGAACTATCGTTGGATAGGTTTTTTTTATCAAACCTTGCCGATGAGCCAGAAATATTGATGATCTGCGAACCATATCAAAAAAATGAGTAATAAAGTTGATTTGTTAAACATGTTAAGGGGGAATGTTGCTATTTTTACTGAATGTATTGACTTTATGAATATGAGGAAGGCACCAACCACCTAAAGGTGGATTAAGTAACGTTTTTTTTTTAAAAGAGCTAGCCATCAATTTCACCTTAAAATGGCTGTAATTTTTGACCATTTTGTTCCAAATTGATTTTTCGAAAACGAAAATGTTAAAAAAAATATGTTTAAATGAGTATCACATTGCTCTAACATTTAACGCTGAATTGCTACGCTAAAAAAAAGTAAAGATTTTTGAGGACTTGACCTAATGCTATTGGTAAAATTAGGCGTAGATTGCGAGATAAAATTTGGGTGTCTTTGATAAAGTTTTTACGATTTGCATGTCCAATAACTTTCGAAAAGAGGAAGAAAAATCAAAACATATTTCTGGAAAGCTAGACTTTCTAAAACACGATAATTCTAAACCACCTTAATTTTCAACCAAGCTAAAAGCTGCCTGCTGCAAGCTACAAAATCTCTTTTGAAGACACCAAAGCTCCAAAACTTCATAATTTTTTTGGAGTAATCTAGTTTATACTACTTTTTGCAATCAGATCTGGGCAATGCTATTTGAAGATCCAAAGTAGGTTCAAATTATATTCTTGGCGAATTTTTATATCGAATGTCTAGAAGCGGGGTTGGGTCTTAGAGGGTTAACAGTAAAAATGATTAAATTTTAATCAAACGCTTGATAATAGAACGTATTGTTCAGTCACAAGCTGGAGGGTTTTTTTATTCCTTTCAATAAGAATAAAGTCATTCAATTCGCAGTGTTGGTCTCATACTCTTCAAGGGTTTCCTAAGAAACTGGATTTTTTTTTATTATTGTTAGTTTAGTTTTTTTTCCTACTAACTACTGAAGTAAGTTCTTACCCCCTTTTCGTCTGACCACTATAATTGTTGCTCACGATTTTTTTTCTTCGTAGGGGCCAAACCAAAACCGCATCCATCCGCTCGAAAAAAAGCGGTTATTGAGTCTGATGTTTGCGTCATGAGTTTAATCATTTCAGAACACGTCATCTGTATAGGTACTCTGAGAAAACAAATTTGGCAAGAATCAGCCTTCTTGGAAGGGCTCTGCACTTCCGCCGCGAAGGGATAAACAAGTTCATTCAGGAACGCACTTATCCGTTTATGAATGCATTTTGTTGTTGGTAGAATGGGTGCATCTCTTGCTCGAGTTCGGTGCTTTATGAATGAAAATTGAGTTTACTGCCGTTTGGCTGCCATATGCAGCACCCGTTGGACTGAATCTTATATATTGTTCGAATTGGGGTTCTGGCTTGAGGAATCCGTTCTAATTTAAATATTTAGAAGTTCGTTCCAGAAACTTACTCATTCATTGTCTGTGGAACGAAAGGAAACCACTCCTTTGTGTCGGTTCCCCCTTAACAAAACATGGCCACCATATCAATTGAATCATCCAGTGTCGTATTCGCTCTTTCTCACTGGTAAAGTTGTTGAATGTCTCGTTAGACCTTATGGGAGCTCATCCATTCATGCATGGTTTGTTAAACAATTGAAAAACGCTTTCCTCAGAACGTAACCAGATGGATTTTGTTCTTTGTAGAATAAACAATATATTTTTCGTCCAAGATTAGATTTCATTCATGAGTCCGATGTCGTCCAATATCTCCTGAACTGAACATCAGTGTTTGAACACATGGATGCATGTCTCGTTGGTTTTCCCATACGGCCAAGCGTTATCAACGGGAACTCAACGAACCACACACTCCTGGAAGTAGGGGTCGTATGCACCACCACCACCACGTTTCATGTGGTTGGCTCTTGCAACGCGTTGTTGCCCGGCGCCCCCTTCATAACCACAAACGCGAATGGAAGAAAGTGTGGAGAAAGATAGCGCATAACTTTTTTCCTCCAGTTGCTTTTTATTGTTGTTTCGACCCTCGGCGGCTTTATTTGTTCATTTTCTCCCGGTTTTATGTGGTGGTGCGTGTACGTGACGAAATATTCCAACCCTCGTCGGATGTGTGAGAGTGTTGGTGCTGGCATTTCATTCATCGCGGTTTGTGCAATGCGCGACTGCGTACTGTGAAGGGAATCATACATTGGACTACATTTGACCAAGACTGAACATATCGAGTTTAAACTGTTTGTCAGACAGATACTCTATGCTAATTTAAAATAAAAAAAAAAAAAAAATATGATTCAACTTTGAAAGCTAATCTACATTTACTAAATTTAAATATTTGCTGATACGCTCTACTTCGCTCATATTGCGATTGAAAGCTTACTGGTAGTGTTCAGTGTCATGTTATCAACCGCTGGAAAATGTATGCGTCAGCTCAGAATGATTGAGTGTAACTTAATTCTGAAGAATTTGAAACATGTTGAAAAAAGTAGCTGATTTCATCATGCTTCAAGTCTGTTTTAAAGCAAACTATGGCTACATAAGGGTGTCTCGGTAGCGCTTGTGAGCCGGTGCACTATGGGGTTTCAGGTGGCCATAAATCGAAAAACTGACATACTCTAATTAATTTTTTGGTATTTTTTTTCGAAAATAAACATTCTAACTAAGAAAAATCCGGAGTTTGAAAGTTGTAGGTTCAAAATTCACTGAATTGCAGACCTTCAAAGGCGAAAATGGTAAGAAAAAACATGTTTTTTGACAAAAAAATGATTATTTTTCATAGTTGTACTGTGTAGCTGTTTATGTATTTTTTCCTGCATCATTATATATATTCAGAAAGGTAATTGATTCAACTTTTCAATAATATTTTACAAAACATACTTTTACAGGCTAAAAAAATAATAAAAATCAAAAAAGATGGATTTTTATTCAAAATTTAGTTTTTTTCAACTTTGTTAAGGCTGGTACAAATATTTTTAAAAGTTTTTGTCACCCCCCCCTTCAAAATTGGCCCCAGAAATCAGGGGGCAAAAAAAATATTTTTACAATAAACTTTAAAATTTCAATAAAAATTCAAGTGCAACCATCTGAAATCAAATTTAAATACATTCTCCTGCGTTTAAAATCATTTTTAGCATGTTTGGGTTTATTCAAAAATCTTAAGATTTTTTGAAAATTTTCGATGCAAAATCTTTTTTTTCGATAATTTTTTTGTTTTTGTCAGATCTTAGATTTTTGAAAACTAATGATTGCAAAACAACTGAACTAGTGTAAAATGCATTTTAAAACACTTTTTTCATTTAAATGTGAAGACTATGGCTTGTTATTTAAATTTTTATATTTTTTTATTTTTTTGCCCCCCCCTTGACCTTGGCCAGGGCCGAGGGACAAAAACTTTTTTAAATATTTGCATCGGCCTAATGGAGTACTTTTATTGTGTGCATTTGTGCGATCTGAAAATTTTGCAGCTTAAAATTTGAACCATGTCCTAACTTGTCTCCAAATTTCAAAGTGCACTTATGTGCACTTTTTGAGTTATGCCATTTTGAACATTTTGATTCATGCAAGGAAATTAATGATTTCGCGTATACGCTTGGTTTAAATCACTATGTATGTTTTGAAATTGATTTGATATTCATGACTTTGTTGGTACTTAGGTACGTTTAATAAAATTAGAAATTCCTATTCTAAGTATTTTACAGAAACGATTCGTCGAATATTCGTATCAGTTCGTTGTTGTGTTCTTTTGAAAGTATGGATAATAATACCGTAGTGTCCCTGTACGGTATAACGAAGCACTATTCTGAAAACGTGAGAACTGCTTTCGAGTATATTTGTAAGAATTACAACATTGCAGAACCATCACATGATCAACTCAGGGAAAAACCACAACCAAAAACGTGGACGAGAATCCATACAATGTTCCATAAAATAAATTGTCTAAAATTCTAAAACACCGCAAAAATCAAATTTTAATTGGAGGGGGAGGGGGGGGGGGGGTGTCTTCAAAGAGAGGTGGATTTTAACTCAAGAAAAAGGGGAGGGAGATTGAACGTAAATCAGAAACTTTAACATAGCATAAACCGCCATTCCGTGCATCAAATAGACAGAGCAAGAATATTAAAATTCACCACTTTAATGCATGTGGCCTCAAATATATATGAAAAAATCGAAAATTAAACTTTTTTTGGAAAAATATCAAATTTCATTTGTTTTCATTATACTAAGTACAAACAACACAAAAAAGTCACAAAAAAGCAAAAAAATAATTTTTGGCCGCTCGCTTATATGGAAATACCCCATAGTGCGGTGGTAACCCGACAGTTACAAATAATAATTGCAATAAAAAAAAAATAAAGCTACAAAAGGTCGTCTTCAGAAGATATTTTGCTTTGTGAGCAAAATGTTATCTGTGTTCAGTTAAGCTGTAAATGCATTCTGTTTTTCTGATAACGCTTGCGAATGTTCAAATGCTGTTGAAAGCGAACAAATTTGGCGTTGAACCTAGTGTATTTTTATACCATTTCGCTGTACTGATAAGGCAAACAGCACAATGATTTTTCTGTACATATAAACATTTCTGGATTGTTCAGTACCATAATAAGATATTTCCACAAAATTCCCCCAAGGTTATCGAATAATTCAGTCGGGACTAAATAAAAAAAATACCAAAAACTGTTGATAGAACCTTGCTTGTGTGCTTCTTATCAAGCAATTTATTGATTGATACAGTTAAACCTCTTTTTACGCGACCTTTAGCGCGAATTTTTTACGCGGTTTTTACGCGAAAAATTTAAAATAACGCGGACCGATTTTAAACGGTCGGAAGTCTTAACCATTATGGTCATATTTTCCTGTTCAACGGAGACCAAAATCGGGGTTTTTACCATCAGTAGCTTCAATGACCTACGGATACGCTGCATCATATTGGGATGTTCTGGACAACTTAGAACATCCGGAAGTTACGAATTGAATATCTATCTGTTCAATGGGTGTTTGTACCGTTGTATTCACCATCGATATAGCTCCACGTAGCTCCAGTGAGCCACGATGGACTCTCTGCGATCTGTTAGAATGTACGAGGTCATCCAGGAACTCCCGGAAGTCATGGCCTGGATATCTACCTGATCAACGATGGTCTGTATGGCTATATTAACCAGCGTTATAGCTTCTGGTAGCTTCAGTGGACCACGATTGACATTCTCTGGCATGTTTGATTGTTTTGGGTCATCCAGGAACGCCCGGAAGTCATGGCCTTGATATCTACCTGTCCAACGGGGGTCTATATGGATGAATTAACCATCGGTATAGCTTCAGGTAGCTTCAGTGACCACGATGGACACTCTGCGGCATGTTGGATTGTTTTGGGTCATCCAGAAACGCCCGGAAGTCATGGCCTGGATATCTACCTGATTAACAGGGGTCTGTATGGCTATATTAACCAGCGTTTTAGCTTCAGGTAGCTTTAATGGACCACGATAAACATTCTGTGACATGTTTGAAGAAACCGACTTGCAATTGTACCATGAAATAGCGATTTGTAATTTTATGAACGTTTTCACGTTCCATTTTTTTTTGCTAAGCTAAAATTGAAACATTATCGTTTGCCTTATCAGTACAGTAAAATGTAATGAAGGGAAAATTTTGCTCAACGTTCGTTGTGAACCGAATAATTTTCGAATGTTGCATTACATTGAAGGGATTTATTCTTGGTTCTCGATTTCATGAACGTTTGTTCACGTTTTTTGCGAACTACTTTTTCCTCCGTGAATGATTAAATTTCCTCTTACGGACAAACTTTAACAACAGTTTGGTATTACGAAATTAATTCTAAAATTCGGCAATCCATCCAGGATGATTCATTTTGTCAAACATAACAGGAAGTGTGCTAAGCATAAAACCGGATGGACGCCCCTCAGTCACTATGGATTTGTATTAGTATGTGTTTTGTAGTTTTATGGTGCTGTTCACTCTGTCGAATCGTCGTGCCATGCTCGACGGGTTTCTTCCCCTCATGCTTTTGTGACCGTCTGTCGAGTGTTGATTTCAAAGACAGTCATCTCCCTGCTAGTACGGTTATGCTCTTGTTTGATGGTGATCGACTGTTTGACACATTGTTTTTTTCGAAAAAACTTATTTTGTTAGTCCTTATTCAAGTTTGTTTTTTTTTTTTGTAAAAAATAGTTGAAGCGTTTTATTTGCCTTAGTCAGGATGAGAAATACTTCCAAACAGCACTAGTTGGATCCGTTCGAACGTTTACAACCCATAGTATACGCTCGAGTTAGCTCGTTCGCATAATAAACATTGCGCTGGCGCCTGTGTATGAGTGCAAAAGGCAGCTTTTGTGTTGGTGAGCTCGGAGCATTTTCGCTGTTCATCGCACTTTCCAAAGAGATCGTCGGGCTATGTTGACCTGGGGATTCACATGGCACGAGCAGTTTTGCTCTGGCCTCGGAGCTAGAAGAGCGTACGTTTCGGGAAAACTCGCAAACCTTTCTGTTGTTGTTGTTTTCGCTCCCTTTCAAAACAGTTTTGCAACTTGAGAGGGGGAAAAACTAGTTTAATTACGTCACACAATAATAAACGAAGGGATCTCGCGCGTTTGTGAGTGAGAAAAAAAAGAGACGGGGGTTGTAATTTCTGTGGCACGAACGAAACGGGGTGAAGTTTTGTGGGAAAATAGCACGGATGTTGCTGGAAAATTGTGAAATTGAATGCGTTCTTCTCTCTGGCTGGCTGGCGCTATGAGTGCAGAGGTAAGGGAAAACGAAAATTTCGTGTGGAAAATTTGGGATTGAACCTAGGACTGAACGCAGTTGTGCGTTGGATGATGTTGAGGAAAATTGAAAATGGTGGATAGTTTGTGAGATTTTCCAGATAGCATCAATTTTATTTGCGTATTTTTTCCCTGTTTAAGTGAAATTTCCGGAGTTGGTAAGAATCTTTCTAACGTCATTTAAAATACTATGCGATTGAAGTATTGTATAACGACTCTAAATTGTAGAGTAAATATACATACTTTTTTCGCATAGTATTTTTATAGACAGGCTTTATGCTCAGAACGTAACCAAAAGCTTCCTTTTTGTTTTTCTTTCGAAGATGTAAAAGACTGTTAAAGTCTTTCTTAAAATTACACTTTTGTACTCAATTCTGGATCTTGCCCTATATTTTTAGGAAAATATTTAAAAAAATTATTAATAATTACATTAAACTAAAGATCTGAAGATACTATCTAATGTAGGGTAGGGTAGTCATCAATGAGACACTTTTGGTTTTCAACATTCAACGATTTTTTTTATTTTGTTTCATGTTTTAATTAGCTTTTTGATGCATTTTCTTTCTTTTAATATGTTCTAACATTGACCAAAAGATAAGATCGATCCGACATCCAGCGTTATTCAACTGTCTCATTGTAGACGCACTTGGTAGGAACAATGGGACAGCTGGGGAACAATGAGACACTCTACGAAAATCATCATTTGGAGCCCAACATTTCAAAAGGGCACATAACTTTTGTAAACAATCGTTTATCCCTTTCACTCAAATGACAGTTTACATAAGGTGTGAACGGGACACACTCTTGTCTAAAAAATTTATGTGCCCTAATGAAATGGCAAGCACGATTTGTCTAGTAAAACATCATGTTTTTGTATTGTTCCATTGATGACTTGCCTTAAACATTTTAGAGCAATTTTGCCAACATGAAACTTTAATTAACAAAAGTTATACTGAAAAGTATTTAAATTTTGAAAAATCCGTATATTTATACCAAATAACTTTGTATTTTTGGTTTAATGAAGTTGAAACTCTATGAATATGCCAAAAATCTCTTTTAATTCATGTTTTGAAAGATTTCCTTGGATTTTGAAAAATTTAATGAGAAAAATCAAAGTGTCTCATTGTTACCCATGGGCTGAAATGAGTGGGGAACCATGAGATAGCCCTGGATTCTGGGTATATTCTAAATTTTGGCCAAACCTAATGAAAGAACATTGTAGTCCAACTCAATCCCTATGGAACGTCGGAAGAAATTTGATGAAATATTAGTTTTGGTGTAAATGGCAGCCTACGAGGGAAAAAGTATTTTTTGTCCATAATTTACTTTTACACCCCAGAACAAGAATGAATTGTGCACTAGATTTTCTCAGCTTTGGCTGAACGGATTTTGATGGTATTTGATCCAGTTTGGGGTTCTGCACTGCCTCTGTGTGCATAAATGTCCCATATGCATTTTCAACACTTTTGATTCAATGATGCACTTTGGTTAAAAATCTTGTGCACTTTTAGAAAAACGAAAAATATTCAGGATTTTGTAAACCTTTTGCAATACCTTTCGAAATGATTCAAAGATATGTTTAATCCAACAATCAAAGGCAGGACGACCGAATCCAACTGGTCATTAAGTTTGCAGATCAAATCTTCATCTCCCTTACCCTAGAAAGGATTATTGCTAGCTTCGAGACCTACATCAAAGGGAGTTTCGCAGCATGTTCAAACTTGTCCACATGCTTTCTATGATTCACTCGAGTCCCTCGTACATTTTTGCCACTAGCAAAACCGGCCTATGGATTAACCCAAACAACAACAAAACAGAGCGTTCATTGTTCCCATTTTCACACATCGCTTAATTTTGGAGGCTCTCCGGAGGGCAGCTGTGGAAGCTATCTTTTCATCAAACTTACCTTTCCGGCCTGTGTAGGTACATATTCAGAGGCAGCTGGAATTCTTCGCGGCAAATGGCGTCGCTCGGGTCGTCAGGACAGCTGCGCGCGTCTTCTTTCATGTTTCTGACTCGTCGTACGGTCTCATTATTGTGCTGTGACCCTCACATATTTTTTTTTTTCATCTTCAAATTCGGCGCAGATGGTCGACGTTTGAAGGCTGCTTGTGTTTCCGTTTCGATTATCAGACCGTGGAACGTGCCAAGAGCCCTTCAAAGTGTGCGCAGTTGCAAGCGCACTTGCACATGGCCACAGTCCGGAGAGTCGAATTGGCAGGTGTTTCTTAGCGAGTCTGTCGATTTCGAAAATGCTGCCCCAGAGTACGTGCAGGAATCTGCCTCCTGATTGACGTTCGACTGCGAAGAGATATTGATTGATTTTCCGAGAAAATCGCCGGCGATCGACAACAAGTTTGGACAACTTTTTCTTTTTCTGGATTGGTAATTGATTTAGCAAGAAGTCACTTGAGTATGGTACCGTTTTCTACGTGTACTCTATCATTTATGCAATGGAAACTACTAGCTCACGATTTTCATTCAAAAAAAGCTCGTTTCGAGATCGGACTGGGCGAGGTAAAAGGGCACACGATTAACATTTACCACTTCTTTGTGTACCTGTACCGGTGTTCCGAGAAGGTGTGCTGGCTGCTGCGGTAGGTTCCAAGAGATGAAGAAAGGAATGCTACGAGAGTAAACCTCTGCGCAACCTCTCTTCTGGAGATCTTCGCGAGCTGCGCTCTGTACCAGAGCGCAGAACATAATTATCTTTTTTTTCTTCATTTATAATGTTTCTGGTATTGGAGTCTGTTTTTCGTGCTGCTGCCTCCACACGAGATGATCGAGCTCCGAGATTGCCTGGCCTGCATTCCATTCCCAGGCCTAAGTCGTTGGAGCTTTTTTTTTTTGCTTTGGGGGGAGAGTCCAACAAAGGTGGTGGAACTGTGCTTTGCTGGAAAAGTCGTGCTCGCCGTTTGGAAGTTATGTGGTTTGGCACAGAAACGACGGAATTGGGTCGAACCGTGAAGTGGCTGAAACTTTTCCACCATCTATTTGCTTTGGTGACTTTGGCTGTTCAAGTGTTGTTACAAATTATCAAAATCAGCTCGTGGCTGATAACACTGTATGCTATCGACGGCAGGTGCCTTAATTGGATCGAATTTCGCCAGCTGTCGCATTAGTATAGCTGATAAAATTTTCCTGGATTTCATAACTCGACTTTTTCGAAGTCGATATCAGTAAACGCTTTAGTTTCGTCAAGGTATGATAGATTTGGGCTCCCTGAACACGCTCCAATCGACAGAATTGAATTTTAGTGAATTGCCAATGTAAACATAAAATTGTAAATTCAGGTATAAAGGCAATTCACTGAAACTCAATTCTGTCGATTGAAGCGCGTGTTCAGGGAGCTCAAATCTATCATACCTTGACGAAACTGAAGCGTTTACTGATATCAATCAGCTTCAAAAATGTCAAGTTGTGATTTTGGTCAAATTCCCCGGTAATGGCAAGGAATGTTACACCTAGTCGATACAAGCACGTTCTATCTTTCGAATGGCGCCAGTCTATGTCCACATACTCGACTCGTCATTGAGCGATGATAATGGCGATCGTAAACAGCGAGCGACCTAGTCATTTCCGCTTCGTAGTAGTGTATTCTAAGAAGCGATACTACTCACACCTTAGTTGGGATGTTTACAAAAAAGACGAAATTCTAAAAAACTTCCACGCTTTAACGTTCGAAGAATGCATGCGTTAGTGGGGGACATACCAGCACGTACGTTACGACCACATATAAAACGATCGCTTAAAATGGAATCCCCAAGCTAAGGTTGGTTGTGTGAGGGCGGAAGTCGCTTGATTTGCATTATTCATTCTGACTGTTGGTTCGTTTGGTCGCGTTGAAAGAAGCGGATCACAATTTCATGAAAATTGTTTTGAAATTTGCTTTTGAGAGGGTGACAACTGTTATCTTATCATAGTTGCAAGCAGAAATAAGTATATTATCTTTTGTCCGGCGTTGAACGTTCACAGTACAGTTACAAAGTTCGAACGAATCGTGTAGAGGGCATTTTTTTTCTCTTCATAATGATTTACCACATTGAGGTGAGGCAGCGTGCTTGGAAAATTAGTTTCTTGCTAATGTCGGGTGCATTGAGCTTACTGGTTTACGAAACTCGTTTGTGCACTTTCAGCACAGAGTAAACATTGCAGACTTTCTCTTCTTTCACAAGTATTACAACAAAGTGCATTACAGTCGGCACCATCTGTCGATTTGCATTAGCCTTTTTCCTTCGCTCGTCTTGTGGAATAGTTTTTCCATTGGTTTATTTGGCAGGCACCACGTTCAAATGGCACAATGAGTCTAAGTCTTGTTTTTCATCTCTTTTCCTCAACAGATCGAAGATTTTTCCTCTCGACCAGTAGCGATTCGACATCGTCATCTTCACCACCGTTCTCATTGACGACGACGACGACGGAAGGAGCGGAGAGAGAACAACAACTGGTTGCACTCGATCATTCCAAGAGTGAGAGAAAAAACAGCATCTTGTAAGCCCGTACGACAGCTGCTGCACCTCGGGAAACCCCGCACTGCTTTAGTCTTGGTCCAACTGCCGTGACTGAAAGATCGTTCATTTTCCTTTCCCTTCTCCGCAAACATCTTTCATCTTCTTTGACCGGATCGAATCGAAACGCGCGGAGTCTGTGTAGCGTCGGTAGCAAAATGACCGCGCAAGTTCTATCAATACCACGGGATTATACTGATAACAAAGTGAAGGATGAAAACACATCGTACGGATTAACGGGGACATCAGTGACATACCATATAGAAGTGTCTCGGCTGGAATCGTTTTTAAACTGGAGCATACCGTTCATCAGCAAGTTCGAGTTGGCCCGGTTTGGATTTTATTATGTGGGGCCGGGTGACATGGTGAAGTGCTTTTTCTGTCGGGTTGAAATTGGACTGTGGGAGCCGAATGATAATGTGTTATCGGAACACTTGCGGTGGTCTCCGTACTGTCCGCTGCTGCGCAAGCGCCCAACAAACAATCAACCGCTCGATGCAAGTTTCCTGGACCAACTGCCGGAGCCCAGCTATGATACCTGTGGTATCCAGATTAGGCAGCACTCCGTGGCAGAGAATGCGTACTCGTCGTCGGACAGGAGCAGCAGCGGATCGATGTCGTCGCCACCGAGCTCGTTGACGTCCGAGTCGAGTATGATGTCCAATGCGTCCGGAGGTGTCGGAGCAACTGAACTACAGCCACCCCAGCAGCAGCACAAACTTCCCGAATATCCCAACTATGCTATCGAAGCGAAGCGGCTAGAAAGCTACGAAGACTGGCCAAAGTTTATGAAGCAAAAGCCGAAGGAACTCAGCGATGCTGGATTCTTCTACACGGGCAAGAGCGATCGAGTCAAGTGCTTCAGCTGTGGGGGAGGTCTGAAGGACTGGGAGGCCGGGGATGAGCCCTGGGAGCAACATGCTATGTGGTATAGCAACTGTGAGTACCTGAAACTAATGAAGGGCGAAGAGTACATCGCCCAGTGCTTGGCCAAGAAGGAAAATTCTTCGGAAATGTCCGAGCAGCCGCAGGACGTCGGCCCATCCAGCTCCCCGCAGCCGTCAACGTCCGGAGTCGCGTCGGCGGCCACCACCTCGCTACCTTCATCACAGTCATCCAGTCTGAGCACTTCGGTCGAAGAAAGCAATCCTATGACATCGATGGCGGCACCCATGTCCGGCAGCAGTGGCCTCGAGGAAGACGAGGACGAACCGAACCGCAAGCAGGACACGAGCCGAACGTGCAAAATTTGCTACGTCAACGAGTACAACACCGCGTTCTCACCGTGTGGCCACGTTGTGGCGTGTGCCAAGTGCGCCTCGTCGGTCACCAAGTGTCCCCTGTGCCGGAAACCCTTTACCAATGTGATGCGAATTTACCTGATGTGAGATTCTGACCCGAAATATAGTATTGGAATCTTCAAGAAAGTCCCAGGCGCAACAATCGTGACGGACACAATTCCTATCGAATCCGATCGTGGTCAACTGCACGTTAAGGAAGTGCACTAGGAGGCTTGGAGCAAAGTACTAATTATTGCATAAAAGGTTAAATCGCATACAAACTGACGTAAATCATTGACATTTTCGTTGAAAATCATCAATTACTTGTCACTAGAGCCATCTGGTGGCGAACGCTCCAAATTCAAAATTAACAAGGCAAAATTCCGATCACTCAAAATAATTTTGAATGAGATTTACGTCCGATTGTCTGTGGTTTAATGTTTTGCAAATTTCGGCGTTTTTATTTGTTTTTTTCTAACACCATCAGGACGCTGGAAAACATCGTGTCCTTTCACACTTCACATGTATTTATTTGAGGAAAAATAATACATTTAACGGTAATTGTAAAAGCTTACGCTTAATTTGAAACCCGACAGTTCAAATTTCCTTAAGATCGACATCAACAGGAAAGTTCAGCAGTAACAGGCGTGACTGTTTGAATTGTTGGTTCGATTTTTCAGTCCTATGCTCATTCTGAGCAGGACAGACCGCCGGTCCTCGGGGGAAAACATTCGGAGCTAGTTTGGAATTTCATCATTAGAGTTCTCACTTTGTTGTTGAGTATTCAACTGCTAATCGGAGTGAGAACATATGATTTAATTCCAAAATTGCTCCGTCTCCGTCACTGGACCGCGAAGGTCAAGCAGAACATTTTAAAAGGATCGAACCTGGTGTTACTTTGATTTTGGTTAACGAGTCATTTTAATCTGCACTGTTCTGCCGCTCGAAGCAAGTCCGTCCCATATGTAATTTCGTCAATTTTCATGTTTTTACTTATGGGACGGACAAGATTCAAGCGGCAGTGTAAACGTTAATGAAACGAAAATATATTAAAACATCTAGAATGTCACAATGTGTTATAGAATAGGTATCATACTAATTTCTAATAATTTCGGTAAACTCTGTACATATAAAAATATGAGTTTTAATACATAATAAACAAACAAAAAAATTGTAAAATCTACTGTAAACTGAAAATAACACATTTAATTTTTATTTCCTGGAAAGAAATCCCTTCGGCTTAGCCAGCGATTAGGTTATCACCTGGCCCGGCCTTTAAATTTTGCTGTTGGCGCAAAATACCTGGTAAATTTCCACTTGTTTGTTGACAACGTTACGAAACCACTCGCGCGGTCACGTTACTTGATCACGTGTCACAATGCCGTGTCGTCAATGAGCGTGGAACGTGCCCATCTGTTAGGTGTTGCGAAAATCTTCCCAATGACGCAGGGACTTTGCAACGTTTTATCTAGGTCTGTTTGTCAAGTTGCGAGTGCTTGTTTTCCCTGGCGTTGTCGACGACCCACTCGATGGCCCCAAGTTGGCAAAAACAAGCTTCCATATTTAAGCTTGCACTAAAGTAGGGTAAACTACACTACACAGGTGATCATCCAAGCGGTTGTTGAGATCATTCATTGTGCGCTCGCTAGTATCTGTGACAAACGTGATCCAACAGCACAGCAGTGACTAGAGGCGAGTCTTATTTTGGTCAGTCTCCCATGTCCATAATCGGGGACAGCACTCAGCTAACTTCGCTGCGATCGGTTCACTCGGCGTAGAACCTGCTGCTAGGTCATTCTAACGGGCAAACAATACAAAACACGCACACACCGTTGTTGATCGTCGATTGAGCCACAGACAAGTGGAGCTGACGGTACGATCAACAGGTCAATGACGACTCCGGTGGCGACCCACGCAGTTCCGCTTGGCTGTGCCTGACGAGGTCATTCAGCGCGTTGTTTCTGCGTATCAACCGAGACCAGTTCGCGCGTACTAACACACACTGAGAGCGGTTGTTTTCGTGTGTTCGCAACTGGTTGTTTAATGAAAAATAACAACAACAATATGCGTATCTAACACTGTTGTGCCGCGAGGAAAACAACTGAATATCTGTTCCACATCTCACAAACAGATTCCATCATCATCATCATCATACCGCAGAGTGATGACATAAGCACGTGTTTGGATGCAAAGTGCAAATTTGCGTTTCATTCAAGGGAAATATTCAAATCATAAAAATAATAATAACGCCGACCGTGCGACGCTGAAATGAGTCACGCCTGAGGTCATTTCTCGGGATGCATTTCAAGTGAGTGCACGGTGTAGTTGTCCTTGGAGACAAAATCCGCTGCGACCTCAAATGCACTGACCTGCCTGTGCACCTTCTTTATTCCACGCCGCTATCGCAAGACAAATTTGTGCCTTGAGCGGGTGAATTAACTTTACCATAGTCTTATCAAATGTGACCTAGAAGGAGTCTGTCTAGCGTTTCAATGCAGCAATGCACTTTGAAAAATTTATGATAAAGTAATAAGCATGACAATATGGTAAAGCTACCACAAGTAAAGTACCATGCATCTCCATGGAAACAGTGTCATTTCACCACTTTTATGGAGACGCTTTGAATTTGTAAGCAAATTGGGTCCTAAAATGAAGCTTAGATTGCTGATATTATTGTTTACAGCGATAATGCTTATTTTTCTGAGTACAATGACCCTTTGTACGACCACAAAGAGTTTAAAATGGATTTTTAAATCAATTTTGAAAAATTAACCTCGTGGTCCTTCTTGACAGAAAAGCTCCTACTTGACAGCTCGTTCCAAGGGGACCATAGTTGACCCATCGAAAAAATGTTGTCTTGTCAAAAAAAAAATTTGCTTTAAAATGAAAAAAAGTGATCAGAAATGGTTTTTAATGGTGTTTTTTACCATTGTACATAAAAATTGACATAGGGCTTTAGTACCCAATTCCCCTTTTTGGCAGCTTCGGAGATTAGGTGTTAGAATAGTGAAAAGTAGGGCCATTTCCCGTCCGGTTGTTTTTGACTGAAAATTCAAAGATTTACAAAAATTACTGCGCAAGCTCAACTCGAGGGGAAGCCTTGGGGGAAGCACATGGGTATGGGTTGTTTGCTCCTTGTACATTGCATGCAAGAGACTAACAAATCTAATCTTTCATGTAGAAATGGCCTAAAACCACACAAAAATTGTCATAACCCCTATTTTCAACATAGCAAATGGTCAGATGAAAATAAAAATATTTTCAAGAAAAATAACGACATCAAGCGAGTATGAAATATTAGTCACAAATAACGGAATACCGAAGCTTAGTGATGATGGGTACATGTACCATTTGAATAAACAAGTAACTTTTTTTTTAAATATGCTAAGTCGAAATTATTTACTTACACATGCCTTTTTTCCTGTGGCCAATTATGTTTTGAAAAACGTTACTTAATCAATCTTTAGGTGGTTGGTGCCTTCCTCTCATTTATAGAATAATTCAAACACCCCTTCCTCCACCTCTCTCTCTCTCCCCCCCATAGTTTATGGATGGCCCTAACGTGATCACAGCACCTAAGATTGCGAAATAAGTTATGAAAATAAAAACCAAACTACCAACAGACTTGAAAAAAGGAAGAAAATGGCATCCCTCTACACTGCTTATTTGTGGCGATCAGAGCCGGCCATTTGATGTTGAAAATCACCCTTTTTTGTAGTTGTCTAAATAGCTTTTTTATCATAACTTTTAAACGGCTAAATATACTATACAATTTTCAATGCCAAGCTGTACTGCCGCTCCAATCTAGTTCGTCCCATATGTAAAAAGTGAGTGCTGAGATATTGCCGTGAGAAGCCTAAAAAATGTTTCACCTTTTTTTACATTTCTAATCACAACTATTTCAACATTGGTTGAAAAAGTACCCCTATCCTAAAATTGACTCAAAAAATTTGAAATTTTAAGGTAAATTTGGTAAATTTTCGTGCTGGGACTGACCTGACTTTATTTATCCATCAATAAAGGCAAGTCTGTCTGTTTATCAAGGTAGGCTTGAACATTCACAACAGAAATTTGCCTGTCATTTGTTGGTTTGTTTTGGTAGTTTTCCAAGTTATTTTTATCAAAGATTTAAAAGTTTGATTGTTTCAGGTTAATTTAATTCGGCAGATGATTTTAGAAAATTTCCTGGCTACAAAAATGTAACCAGCAACGTTGTATTATTTCATTACCTTTTGTAGCAGAACAAATGAATATTTGATTGCATGTATCAACATCTGGACCCTTGAATTGAGTAACCCAGAATCGTTGAACGGAAGGGGAACCTAATCCAGAACCAGACCATGGATATTCATTCAAGAAGGAATAGTACTGATTTTACTGAATATTAGCTCAATGGTATGTAGTTTTTTTATTACTGTGGTTATCCCAAGCATGAGGAAAAAAAGGCAGGATAGGTTTTCGATTATCGACAAAATTCAAAATATACCGTAAACATGACAACTTTATGTGTTTTGAAGTTCTGCTAGTACTTAGGTACATAGTCTGTATAAAAATAATAATTACACAATTTTTTGTATTGATTTGTGAGACATTTCCATACAAGGAACTGACTTGTCTTTATTTTGCATATGGGACAGCACCAAAGTGATTTTTGTTTTGGAATTTTTAGAACAAACATAACTTTTTTATTAAATAGGTTTAAAGTAGATGTTTAAATAAGACAATTCAGTTGCTCAGCATATCAGGTTGAAAACTTTTATGCAATAAATACTCTGAAAAAAATCGTTAATATTAGCAACCATGCTTTGTTGGTAAATTTACTTATCCAGTCAAATGATAATATTTTTTCCATAGATGAAAAAATGCTGCCTGAAGCTGAAAACGTACAATTAAATCACGGTTACAAATTTCATGTTCGAGTATTTTCTTTTTTATGTCCACCGATCACGAATAAACCGATCACGCTTTCCACCGATTGTTTATGCTGCAAACAAAAAGGTACAGCACGTACAGCCCAAGTTATACGTTTTAGACTCGACACATGCCGTCACAATTGAAGTTCATTGCTCATTAGATATTCTAAATTCGTTTTGTCCGCGTTGAGCAAAGACACTGAACTTTGCCATCGTGCCGACGCTCCGTTTTACGGAGAAGCTACTAACAAGCAGTTGTCCATCAAGGGCAAGAAGAATTTTTGTTTGTTTTCTAGTAGTGAAATGCATTCTTGCGATGGAATGACGGTGTATGTTCAGCGTAGTAAAAGCTAATTTACTTTAAACTAACTAATGCAGCTGTGCAGTTTTGAGGTTGCAAATGCACAACTAATCTCCTTGGCCATTACAATCTGGAACCTCAACCGTGTCTAAAAGTAGATGGTTTATGTTTCGAAACTACGCCATTTGCCACCCATCAGCAAATGGCAGCATGGCAGATAATTGTTTCTTCGCGGATCACGATTTCCAATTCCAGCTAAGAGCATTGGATACAAACGAACCTTTTTGTTCTGGTTGTAAGTTATACTTGTGTCTCGTGTGAGCGATGCCCAAGCATCGATGCTCGAGTTCTCGTAGATTTGACCCAGATTCTTCAGATTCCGCTTAATTGAAATTGTAGAGTCGATCCGTTGAACAATCGCGCATATTTTTCTATTATCGATCGCTGAAAAGTGGAGGTCTAGCAATCACTATGACAATAGATGCAACAAAGTGACCAACAGAAGCACTTGCTAATTGTTTAGTGGCGCTACCTGTCTCTTTGTACGCGGATCTTACAATAGCGTTGAAGGATTAATGGACTGTGATTATCTGCTAAGCTAATTAACACGTACAAAAGACGCAGGATGCCAAGTGGTTGCCAATATCTTAGAATACATTTAAGTTCGATTTATAAAAACATCCTAGGGAGTGTCCTCCAGATTTCTCGTATGCTAAGTTCTACAATCGCTAGAAGGAAATGACAAGTGCAATCCGGGCGACCCTCATGCACTCTTATCACAATAAGCCACAACAGTTTTCCTGGAAAATATTATTTGCAACGCACTTTGAGTCGTGTGGTGTTCGTCGGGGGGATCGGTGTATGACGTCGCGCGCGAGAATCCGCGAGAAAGTGGTGGAAGATTCTGGAATCATTGAAAAGAAGTTCGCGTCAAGGCCTTGGAAGTTGGGCCATTAGTCGTGTGGTGTTCGTCGGGGGGATCGGTGTATGACGTCGCGCGCGAGAATCCGCGAGAAAGTGGTGGAAGATTCTGGAACCATTGAAAAGAAGTTCGCGTCGAGGCCTTGGAAGTTGGGCCATCAGTCGTGTGGTGTTCGTCGGGGGGATCGGTGTATGACGTCGCGCGCGAGAATCCGCGAGAAAGTGGTGGAAGATTCTGGAATCATTGAAAAGAAGTTCGCGTCAAGGCCTTGGAAGTTGGGCCATTAGTCGTGTGGTGTTCGTCGGGGGGATCGGTGTATGACGTCGCGCGCGAGAATCCGCGAGAAAGTGGTGGAAGATTCTGGAATCATTGAAAAGAAGTTCGCGTCGAGGCCTTGGAAGTTGGGCCATCAGTCGTGTGGTGTTCGTCGGGGGGATCGGTGTATGACGTCGCGCGCGAGAATCCGCGAGAAAGTGGTGGAAGATTCTGGAATCATTGAAAAGAAGTTCGCGTCAAGGCCTTGGAAGTTGGGCCATTAGTCGTGTGGTGTTCGTCGGGGGGATCGGTGTGTGACGTCGCGCGCGAGAATCCGCGAGAAAGTGGTGGAAGATTCTGGAACCATTGAAAAGAAGTTCGCGTCGAGGCCTTGGAAGTTGGGCCATCAGTCGTGTGGTGTTCGTCGGGGGGATCGGTGTATGACGTCGCGCGCGAGAATCCGCGAGAAAGTGGTGGAAGATTCTGGAATCATTGAAAAGAAGTTCGCGTCAAGGCCTTGGAAGTTGGGCCATTAGTCGTGTGGTGTTCGTCGGGGGGATCGGTGTATGACGTCGCGCGCGAGAATCCGCGAGAAAGTGGTGGAAGATTCTGGAACCATTGAAAAGAAGTTCGCGTCGAGGCCTTGGAAGTTGGGCCATCAGTCGTGTGGTGTTCGTCGGGGGGATCGGTGTATGACGTCGCGCGCGAGAATCCGCGAGAAAGTGGTGGAAGATTCTGGAATCATTGAAAAGAAGTTCGCGTCAAGGCCTTGGAAGTTGGGCCATTAGTCGTGTGGTGTTCGTCGGGGGGATCGGTGTATGACGTCGCGCGCGAGAATCCGCGAGAAAGTGGTGGAAGATTCTGGAATCATTGAAAAGAAGTTCGCGTCGAGGCCTTGGAAGTTGGGCCATCAGTCGTGTGGTGTTCGTCGGGGGGATCGGTGTATGACGTCGCGCGCGAGAATCCGCGAGAAAGTGGTGGAAGATTCTGGAATCATTGAAAAGAAGTTCGCGTCAAGGCCTTGGAAGTTGGGCCATTAGTCGTGTGGTGTTCGTCGGGGGGATCGGTGTGTGACGTCGCGCGCGAGAATCCGCGAGAAAGTGGTGGAAGATTCTGGAACCATTGAAAAGAAGTTCGCGTCGAGGCCTTGGAAGTTGGGCCATCAGTCGTGTGGTGTTCGTCGGGGGGATCGGTGTATGACGTCGCGCGCGAGAATCCGCGAGAAAGTGGTGGAAGATTCTGGAATCATTGAAAAGAAGTTCGCGTCAAGGCCTTGGAAGTTGGGCCATTAGTCGTGTGGTGTTCGTCGGGGGGATCGGTGTATGACGTCGCGCGCGAGAATCCGCGAGAAAGTGGTGGAAGATTCTGGAACCATTGAAAAGAAGTTCGCGTCGAGGCCTTGGAAGTTGGGCCATCAGTCGTGTGGTGTTCGTCGGGGGGATCGGTGTATGACGTCGCGCGCGAGAATCCGCGAGAAAGTGGTGGAAGATTCTGGAATCATTGAAAAGAAGTTCGCGTCAAGGCCTTGGAAGTTGGGCCATTAGTCGTGTGGTGTTCGTCGGGGGGATCGGTGTGTGACGTCGCGCGCGAGAATCCGCGAGAAAGTGGTGGAAGATTCTGGAACCATTGAAAAGAAGTTCGCGTCGAGGCCTTGGAAGTTGGGCCATCAGTCGTGTGGTGTTCGTCGGGGGGATCGGTGTACGACGTCGCACGCGAGAATCCGCGAGAAAGTGGTGGAAGATTCTGGAATCATTGAAAAGAAGTTCGCGTCAAGGCCTTGGAAGTTGGGCCATTAGTCGTGTGGTGTTCGTCGGGGGGATCGGTGTGTGACGTCGCGCGCGAGAATCCGCGAGAAAGTGGTGGAGATTTCTGGATTTCATTGAAAAAGGGATTCACGTCGTCGTGTGTATATTCACTTTCATTTAGTTTTGGAAGCCCTTCCCATAGCATCGTTGCTCGGATGGCACGACGGCGGTAGAAGTGAAAAATCGCGATTGAGGAATTGATAAGTCCTTCTCATAGCGTCGTAGCTCGGAAGGCAACGATTATGTTTCCCTGATCTATTTAAAATTGCACGTCGCCGAATAAATCGATAAATACAATAACATTTAATTTTGAAAGTCCTTCCCATAGCATCGTTGCTCGGATGGCACGCCGGCGGTAGAAGTGAAAAATCGCGATTGAGGAATTGATAAGTCCTTCTCATAGCGTCGTAGCTCGGAAGGCAACGATTATGTTTCCCTGATCTATTTAAAATTGCACGTCGCCGAATAAATCGATAAATACAATAACATTTAATTTTGAAAGTCCTTCCCATAGCATCGTTGCTCGGATGGCACGACGGCGGTAGATGTGAAAAATCGCGATTGAGGAATTGATAAGTCCTTCTCATAGCGTCGTAGCTCAGAAGGCAACGATTATGTTTCCCTGATCTATTTAAAATTGCACGTCGCCGAATAAATCGATAAATACAATAACATTTAATTTTGAAAGTCCTTCCCATAGCATCGTTGCTCGGATGGCACGCCGGCGGTAAGATGTGAAAAGTCCTTCTTATAGCGTCGTAGCTCGGAAGGCAACGATTATGTTTCACTTTCTGGTCATATCATCTACCAAGATGAATCCTGACCTTCCCTTTCCTTCCCCTAATAACACAATTCCCCCACTTCCCGTGATGCTTGAAGGAGATGCTGTGGATTCAACGGTCTCATGCGGTGTCAACAGGTATAGAGCGACAAACTCTGTGTCTGATGAGTCTGCAACTTCAACTATCGGACTAACATTCCTACCTTTGTTGAACTGCATCTCCTTGGGGGGGCGCCGGTATTGACTTGAAGCAGAGATCTTCAGGGGTTATACAGTGAGGATGATTAGCTCCCACTAATCATCTGTTGGTTCATTGTGTAACTTCAGCTGATCCGTCAATAACGGAGTAGCAGCTCATTGGCAGTCAACCATGCTCATGCTCATGCTCATGCTCAAATATTATTTGCAACGCACTTTATCATGTTGAGATAGTGCTCGATCAGTCAATCATGAACGCTGTGACTAATTCCTTCCAATCTCTGTTCTCTAGAAAAGCATTACAAGTTGATGCATTTCCTGCAACAGTGAACTAATCGGTTCTGATTGTTTTGCCTAAGCTACCGTCAATCTCAGCATTATTTGAGTTGATTCTTAGATTTAAACCGTTTTATTTTTGCAAAATGATTTTGTTTTGAACTGTTGAAATCACAATTGCAAAGCATCTGCTGAAAAGTTGAGTGTTCTCACTAAAGAGAACACTTCGGACAGCATCAGCAGTGAGTTTACTAACAAAAACAAGATGTGGGCGTTGTAAATGTATATCACCAGCTCACCAGATAATTGGTTATTGCTGTTCTGGATATTTTCCCTCCACGCCCTCGTCGATCGCTCCTCGCGTAAATTTATTACAAACAGATTCCCATCTCTGATGTCGGTCGGCCGGCACCTAACTCGATATAGAGAGGACCTACAGCAGTGTCGAATGCCCTTGAGGATCGTTCGATCTGCTGCGTAGAAATTCCATATGGGGAAAGCTGTTTGATTAATCGCGTGTGTGGATCCAGTTCCAGCATCAGCATCGGAAACACCACCAATCTCCCAGTGAATTACTGTAAACCACTAGGCACCGAGATTAATCATATGGTTTTAGTCGGGATTCAAACAATTCTTGTATCGGGGAATTCCATTCCGTAGCGACAGACTCATCGCTAATCGCGCGGACATTTAATGGGGCTCATTGTTCTACGATTGGCAAACCGTTCGATGTCGGCTACAAATAGTTTACTAATTATTACAAGCTGCGACAATGGCGTCTTAGAAATTCCAGCCGATTGTTTCGCGCAAAACCACAGTTGAACGTGAGAAGTTTCTTAAAATATCCCGTTTTCGTTGAACATAAATTTAAAAGGGAGAAAAAGGTACCGATTGTGTTGAAAGTGTTTTTAACAGCAATTAAATGTGTGATTTGATTAGCTAAAATAAACATTGCGTAATATATTTGTTCCCTGTAATACTTTAGTTAATACCTGATCCGTTCCGGCTTGTTTTTTTACTAAAGCCAAGTTTATTTTTTACTATTATGATGCAATCATTGATATTTTGCACAGCAAAAAAAAAACAAAACAAAGGTGATCATAGAATTTCGGTTTTACCTCCCAGGTGAAGAGAGACTCGACTATCCGAAGACCCTGGGAAAAATTGACTTCGAATAATTGCCTGGAAAGCCTGGGACCATCCATAAATCAAGTGGACAATTTAGGGGGGGGGGGGAGGTTTATGGCGATTGCCCACGACAATCGCAAATTCAAATTCCAATGTATTCCGATGTATTTACAAATTTGAATGTACAGTATGTAAAAAAAGTATTTACACCCCTTGGGCACTATGCACATTTTGTGATGAAACATGTAAAAAATTTAAAGTTTGACAGGAACCTAGTACTACGTTTTGTTCAGAAACTCATGCCAAACATTTTGCTACAAAAAGCTCATGAAAAGATGATTTCTATAAAAAGTTATATAACAAATACTATTACGAAAATAAAAAAAGTTGCTGAAAAAGTTTGTACACCTTTCGAAAAATTAACATAAATAATGTTATTTGTTGACAAAAAAAAATCAAATTATTCGCTCTACAGCATTGCCTTGGCGTTCTCGATTGCGAGATTCCTACTCGAAACTAGGTGTTCGAAGGCTTGATTGTTGAGGCAATTGCAAACCTCTTTTTACACCTTAGCTTCCATCCACCCCGGGATTCGAACAGACGACCTTTGGATTGTTAGTCCAACTGCCTACCAGCGACTCCACCGAGGCAGGACCCAGGGAGACGACTCCTACACCTGGACTGAGCTAACGACCTAACCTTTGTAGGTTAGTCCGGGACCAACATTTACTTCCCTTCCGACGGAAGGCGTGATCAGACAAATCTCGTCTCGAAAAATGCCAACGGGACCGTCTGGGATCGAACCCAGGCCGACTGGGTGAGAGGCAATCACGCTTACCCCTACACCACGGTTGACAAATCACCATAAATCCAGTCTCCCAACTCCTAATAGGCATCCTTGACTGATTAAAAAAATAATTTGGATTGAATTTAAAGTTTACTAACTACTTAGTATAAAAGTTTATATAACTCTGGAAATTCTATATAAAACTTATCTAAACTTAATTTTGCAAACTTTTAAATCAAATAAATGTCAATATATTACCATAGAATTGCTAAATAAACATTTTGGAGTGGGTATAACACCGTTTTGGGGGTATTTGTATCGATAGAATAGATTTTTCGTTGGAAGTTCGTACCAACCCGGAATTACGTCGTCGGGAAGAAGGAGAGCCTCTACTGTTGGCGTGGTAGGTTGGCCTAAACGGTTCGCGAATTCAAAATGCGTTTTTTATTGTGAAATGTAAATGTTAATATGGCAAAAAGTGTTTAAATCGTCGCGTATGTACATTTTCCTTGTGAAAAAGTTGGAGTTTAATGGATTTCCCAAGAATACTGGGAGAAATTCGTGAAATAAATTTGTTTTCCAAGCGTCTCCAAGATGACAGCTTGATTTTGAAGTGGCAGCAGAAACAGAAGACGTGTGCCAGTATTGGTGATGGTTCATCGTGCTGGGAAGCACACGATAGTATTAGTGCGACCGCTTGGTTGTGGGAGAGGGAGGGGAATTCGAGAGAAAATTTATGCTGTTCTCTTTTGGTGTGTGTTGCAAGCTTGCCGGTGACGCTATGTTTATGGGTTGCTGCGATGAGAACAGCCTGGTAGCATAAAAAAATGGGTGCGGAAGAGAGCACTAAAGAGACCTGAAAGCTAGAGTTAGAGCGAGATATTTGTCCAGTCTGATGAGTGCTGGAGCCATTTTAGTTCGAAATAGTGAAATTATGGTGAAACTCAACTCGTTCCTCGAAATGAAGAATTCGAGGAAAAGTTAGAAAAATGGTGTTGTGTAAAAGTTACATGAAGAAAACTTTTTATAATAGAGTGTGCGACATGCTCCACTCACTGCACAGCTTTGTTTTTATTAATAATCGTAGTGATTTTTGTATTACTGAAATTTGGTTGTTGAAGATGACACACCGCAAGATCGTGTCCGCAGCTGCCAAGGCAAACTTTCCAGAATACACTCGCCAGGATATGTGTCGGATCGGCAAGAGATCAAGCTGTCCGTGATTTGCGACACGCAGCTGGCCGTCCGGACCCGTACGACTTAAAGTAGCTGGCATCGTCCGGATGTTTAGAAGCAGCCGATAAAGAAGGCTACCGGGATTCCAGAAACTTGGTGAGATCTATCCAAACTGAAACTGTAAAATTCTGCCTACTTATCAACAACCACTAAATACGCGCTGATCTCATTTTTGCCTTATGGGATTGGAAGTCTAAAGATAGGTTGAGGACTCTTCTGGTTCTTGGTCTATGTTTGGGCGGGGCCAGACAATGCCCAATGACCTCGGAATTGGACCGCAAGGAGCTCTGTCATTCTGAAACGGGTCATTGGAAGCAGCGCGAGGGCTGTCACCACCTAATACCCGGGACTGAGATAACATGTATCAGCATAACCCAAGACTGATACAAATTATACTTTCCCATAATTTCGCTGCCGGCCAGCGGGTATTGGATTGGACCACACACACACACACACAACCCGGAATTACGTCGTCGGGAATCCGCCGGCATCTGAACCGGTCCACAATTCACAAGTCAAACTATGTGGCATCAGAAAGGGCATAAAATTTCCGATCTTTTGATACCCATACATCCAGGTTTTCTATAAAACCCACGTTTTTAAATATGTGAGTTACCCATTGGAAAACATTTTTTTTCTGAAAACTCAATTCCCATCGATAGAACACTAAATATCATACTTATCTTAACCAGGAACAAAAAACTAAACTTTCTCCACGTAAACCCATTGACTTTCTTGGTTTATAATACCTACATTTGGCTTCCGTCATGCCATGAGATACTGTTGACAATCATTGATTAGCAATAATTTACGTATTCTGACATGAAACAGGAAAACAATCGGTCTCAGCTTAGAATCGAGAAACAAAACAATTATGACTGCGTTCACCTTTAAAAGACATCATCGAGTGTATTTAAGGAGTCGCATGGTGATTACCTCAGGGATACCCCCTGTTTCGAGTTCTTAGGCAAAAATAAGTACCGTAATCTGGGGCGAATCGGGACTTCAGTCTGAATAGGGACAGCAGTTTTTAGAGTTCTTAAAGCTTTTAAATATGGAAATCGATGTACCCATTTTGTTGACCTGAGTCTGTTCTAACCGAAACCAACCAGAAAAATCAAAATATTGAGCTCCAACATGAATTAAAACTGCTGTCCCAATTCGCCCCACGTGTCCCGATTGACCCCAGTTTATGGTAAATGTAAATTTTTTTTAACGAAATCAGTAAATGTTAACTCCGATTGTTTTGCGGTCTTCTACAAAGTTGTTTGGCATGGAATTTTACTTGAGAAACTCACACTTGACAATGTGTCGAATCATATACCCCAGTTTTGATTTTTTGGCTTTTCCCCATAGATTTTTGCAAATTTTCTTATTCATGCTTCATCACCAATAGCGACCCTTAACCTTAACCGTTAATTGGCACGGCACTCTTAAGATTTTACAAAATTTTATTTTTTTTATTGTCACCCTAATGGTGATCAATCATTTTAAAAAATCCAACCATGAAAAAGTCAGGTGGGGAGGCATCATGATATCAATTGTGATTACAATTTATCATTTTTTGACATCACATTTCGGAAAGATAAAAATTGTTATCTCACGGTAATGTAAAGTTTAGGAACTTCCGGTTCTTGGATTTTTTTAATGTCACCATGACATCAACTCTTTTGTACCAAACACGTACTGATCGAGTTGGTACTGTAACAGAAACCGAGGCAGACCAAACAAATGTGTCATTTTGTCGTTGAGGAGCTGCATACGAGTCGAACAACAACATTTTTCTACAATGAGCTGGGTGTACATCTCGATCTTAGTACGGAACCCTGCAATTCTGCAAGTGACAAATTGCGACGACTGCTTCAGTTTGTGGACCTTGGCCTGGGCGCCAGGCTTGGTGGCGCCATCTGGCTGGTAGTCGTCAGACAGTGAGTGCACTGATTTCACTTTCGTTCGTACCATCACTAAGGGATCGATACTTTGCAGTTAAACTGTTCAGAATCGCGCAAGTCGCAGCCGAGTAAGGCAAACAGCTTTAGTATGGGTTAGGCTTGCGGTTTGCCATCGGGGTGTTGGAACTCATAATTATAACCGTTGATGTTTTGCAAAGTGGGCGCTTTATGACCGCGGAGGAGAGTGTGCGTTTGGGTGCGCGCCGATTCTGGCCAGAACTCCTTTACTGGACATGACTAAACGATCGGTGACGGTTGTGCTTTGGTGCACGGTTATAGTCTGGTAAACAAAATTCTTCCATGCGTGCATTGGTTTGCACAAGGTACGTTTGCCACCATGTTGCGGGACAGTTGGCAATGGGCTGACCAGTTTAGCATGTTGAAAATTTTTATTTCAGAAAATCTATTACCATAAACTCTCGTTACTCGACGAGTTTGAACGAGCAGCGTCGACTAATAGCTCGCTAATCAGTTGCAAAGGTGCTTAAGTTGACACACTTTTGTACAAGGACTGGGGTGAGGTGACAATCATGGAACGTCCATGCATCCATTTCGCTGACAAATAAGGTCAAAATTAACTATCTAAGGATTTTTAAATAAACATGGCAGTAACCACACGTCTTCATCCAAAAGAGACTAAACACATCTTTCGAAGAGAGGAAATTCGTTTTTTTCACTTTTGGGTTAACATGTAATGCTACAGTTTCCAATTGCTGGTACATTATTTGCAATTTAGAATAATTTATTCTATGTTTTCTAACAGTGGCATGTTCCCACACAACCCAATTGGCATTGGTCGGGCCAGACTAAACAATTTTTCTTCGCGCGCGCATATTGAACTTTTATTGTTCGCTATAAATCTTCCCAGCATCAAATGTCTCGCCCCGTCAGCGGCATATAGAACTGCAGACTACAAAAAGGCCCGGTGTAGTTCAGCTCCCCGCGAGGCTCGGCAGGATAGGCTCCAGCTTAAGCCTTCTAATGGCGTCGGGGCGCGGAGCCGCCAGGCCAGGTCGCGTACTTACAATACACACTCGGTAATTGCATGTTGCACCGGCCTGGCACTTCATAGAGAACACAACCCAGCATCTCACGATCTCGGGACGGATCCGTGTTGCCTGGCTGTGAGCGAACTGAACTCGTTGGTGGGAGAAACCGTGAGAAACAGTTATTTAATCTAAGAATTTTACTACAACTTGGATTAAAACTAAGAGGGGTGAAGGGGAAATCATTAGCAATACCCGTGGGGGCAATTTGAATATTTGTGTTTTAAGACCGGATACCAGGCCAATGCTGGGGTTAAATTTAGATGCCCAAGTGAATTGAATGGTGTCAACAGAGGCTGGATTAAAAGTCAATCTTGTTCTGGCAACATTTCAGTGCATTAAGCTATGAGGAAATCAAGGGAGCAAATATTTTCTATAGTTCACCGTGCACGGTTCAGTAATGTTTCTTTATTTCTTCATCTCGCAAAACAATAATTATCTCCCCGCGAGAAGCATTGATTATACAGCCTCGGACGTAGACTTTGAGCGTAACCGGCTAAGCTAGGGCACATGCGGGGGACTTTGGCGCCCAGCGTGGATGACTCATGACTAGTGCATGCAGTCGCAGTCTCAGTCGTCGCCTTAGTAAATGCATTGAGTTAAACGTTGCTAGTAGCTATTGCCTGGGTAATTCCTCGGATCTGAGAGGTGGCTTTATACCATCGAAGCTACCCTCTAAGGGTCGGAACGGTCGTCGTGGTCGTGATTGCTGCCAGCGCAAACCACATTCTTGGCATAGTTGTCCCTGTGATAATGACACCTTGCACAAGTAGTGAACCGAAAATTGCAGTACAACGCATCGACTTGGTAGCCGCATTCCGCTGTAGGATGTTACTGGAGGACGCCTGGAGGTCGTAGCTGATTGTGGTTCGAACTGATTGCATGAATCAGTTGTTTGGAAGCTGATTGCAGTTATCTCAGATTCAAAAGTTACAAACATGTTTTCGCTTCCTTGGAGACTGTGAATTTAACAGATTGCAGACGGAAGTTCACCATGTTTATATGATGACTTCCCAAAACAGGTTGTCTAGGAATTGATAATTGGGAAAATTCCGTTTCAACCTCAACAACCGATTCCATGTTCGTACCGGTTGTTGCGTTTGAAACGGAATTCGTATACGATTTAATTCCGTTTCAGAATGCTAAATGAATTGACTGACAGAATCAGGAAAAGGATTTGGAAGAAGGGAAGGGTTGGTGCTCCACTTTTTCAAGAAGACAAGAGAAAATCTCCATGGTATTGCCACATTAGTTTCGCTTGGAGTTGGACGGTTATTGGGAAGGTATAAGGTCAAAGATACGCTCTCAAATATGTGCAGGAAAAAAGTTCTCTTGAAATGAAATATTCAAGGGAATGTTATTTTTCAGAAAATATTGACAATTCATCAACAATGAATTAACCTTTCAATGAAATCTTGTTTAACGGTGCTCATCAACCAGAGCTTTTGTATCCAGATTTTTGCTACAGACATTTTAGTATAGTCAAAACTACGGGAACTATCGATATAATTTTTTATTCATCCCCTAAACTACTATTTCCATGAAGATATACAACAAAAATGTTCAATTTTTATATTCAAATTATTTCAGGATTGGGTCCGTAAGTTCAACAATTTTGGAATAAGAAGTTGCTGTGTACCCTTAAATGTAATTCTGTCCATTGCAGCAAGTTTTGGGAGTCCAAACTTTATAAAATGTGACAAGACATCAACAGAAAAAACGACTTTCCAAGAGTAAAGAGTTTGTTCAAATTCATATATTTGTAAAAATGCAACATTGTATGGTGTACTTTCCAAATCAGCTGACTAAATTGCTCCATCTGTCCAGCAGCATTCCAAGTAAGCCCTTTCGTTTAATGTTTTTTTTTCTGCTGGTCTCCAGCGAGAAAGGCAAGCCCACTTAATGGCATACAATTAGTGTCTAACCGAGAGTTGCACTCGTAGATTTGATAAATATTTGCATCTAGCTCCGATCAAGCAGCAAAAAGCGAAAAAAAAACTAAAACCCTTTCCAATGGCTCGTACTAAGGAGTTTGTCTCATTCGGTTCAGAATCAGAATGCAATACGAGGTGCAGCAGCAGCAGCAGCAGCAGCCAGTAAGCGGTCGCTGACTAATAGGTAACTTAGAAGCATATACCGTAAACTGGGGTCAATCGGGACATATGGGGCGAATTGGGACAGCAGTTCTAACCATGTTGGGGCACAATATTTTGATTTTTCTGGATGGTTTCGGATAGAACAGACTCAGACCAACAAAATGTGTACATCCATTTCCAAATTTAAAACCTTTAAGTGCTCTAAAAACTGCTGTCCCTATTCAGACTGTAGTCCCGATTCGCCCCAGATTACGGTAACCTAGACGACCTCGCTTGGAATGTGGTTCTCTACCATTCGTTTATGGCTTTAGCGCGTTCACTTGTACATGCATACAGGTAATATGGACTTGATTGCTCTCGACTGAGACTGGGACTGAGACTGGACTCTCTGTTTGGAGCTGGGCTCTTTTGCAGAGGCTGAGCTGGATATTTGGAGAGTAAGAATTAGGGCTTGCTAAGTGCAGAAACAAAAACACATTTTAATTGATTGTTAAAATGATCTAGTTGATTCATTGAAAATAAGCAAATAATATTGCATTTGTAGCAAAATCACTCTGATTTACGAACTTACGTAAGCACAGCCATTCTGACTTTTACCGAGCGTCTGCAGTCAACTGGAACATTGAATGTCTTCCCCCCATGATCTCAACCGCTACGCTTACGAATGCATGAATGAATGAATGATGTATTTGCTGTCAGAGGCATTAATAATCGCAAGCCAGCCTCCGCAAATAAAACCTAGATATATGTAGAAAAGCACAACCTTTCCAGCATCCGAAGCTAAAATGGGCTCCGGCTTAGTAAGTGCCGCCGGATCGCATAGCTATGGTCGCTGTCTAACGGTAAAACAGATTTATAATACACCCCCCTCTGACCCGAGTTTCCCTGTGAAGTGTGCTACGAAGCCCCGCAAAAAGATTGCCTCAGCACTATAGGCTGTAGTGCATATGCACTTACTACACTATTACTGCCGTGCGATGTTCTGGGCTCCATTAATCCTGGAGTAAGAATGGGGCGCCTTCATTAAATGGCACCCGGATAAACGGATAATGAATTGTTATGACTGAGTGACGTTTGAAAAGTGAATGGATATGCATGGTTGGTTACGATTTCTAGGCTCTTGATTCTAAATAATTATTTTATTCAATTAATATTAGCACTGCAATTAAATATAAACTTTTGAAATTCTGCTCTTATTCAAATGAAACATGTATGGAATGTGCTCTTAATAAATATACGTGAAATAGAATGCATTTTACTGAATATCCAGCACGATGACTTCGTCGCCCATGCTCTTGAGTGTTTTGTATCGATTCGTGTGTACCGCCATATCGATCAGATTAGTGTTGGTGAAAAAGTCCAACAGGACGGCATTTGCCCGCAAACTCCAAGGACCCCCGAGCATCCGCATCAGTTTTGGGTTGGTCAGATTGGCACGTTCCTTGGGCATCAGGTAAATCTCCTCGGAGCTCTAAAAATAAAGGTTTATGAGTTAAAATTTAAAAAAAGGGGACTTCTCGTCACGTCCAATGGGGGTAATCCATATAACTGTTTTAATGTTAAAAATGATAAAAAACGATGATTCAATGATATTTTGTTGATTTGAGCTTCCATGAAAACCAATTCCTTCAAAATATGGCGAAAAATCAAGAGAAAAATTATTTTTCTAATTATTTTAAAGTTTCAAGTTTTCAAGTAGTGCATTAACTCTTAAAAGAATCCTTTATTCTTGTTGATTCTCTAATTTCTATTGCATTTACTTCATTATTATGAAATCTGATCTATTAAATTAACAAAGTGTTCAACCACCAGGCCATTCCATTGACTAAAAAATACTCACTGAACTGCTTTGGTAGCCTTGGACGCCATGAAAGCTCCATCCAATGTTTTTCGGTGCGTCCGGATGCTTTTGGGAGAACAATTTATTCATGAACTGGCCCAACTCGGTGTGCTTCAGAGAGGAACTCGAATATTTCGTCCACGGTGCCCAGATAAGGTCGGAATCTGAAATAAAGAATAAATTTTAAACCATGCGCGTAAGCAGAGGTAGCCATCTGTTTGTCGATTCAGTGCTCAACGAACGTTGAAGTGGTATGCAATCTTGCGAGCAAGTCTCGGTCTTTCCATAAATAACGTCATTATTTAAGTTAGTTGTGGTTTGGTTGAGCGTTTTAGCAGACTAGTCGACTAGTCGAGAACAGAACACTGATGAAGTCGGCAAGTAGTAGACGAAATACGTATCTGTCAAGATATTAAAAACATATAGTGGAATTAAAAGGAACAACTCGTCTCTTTGTATTCACGTTAAGTTAGATAGTAACTACGACTAATGAAGAGAATCCTGAAGAATAATTTATTTTGCTATTTATTTGGTATATCAACAAGTTGTTGTTGTTGATGATTTTATTAAGAAAACTTTATCCCTATGGGTTATTCGCTCCCATATTATTAACAAATAAATGTAGTTATGAATTATTCATTGTATTTATTGGTTATTACGTTTTAGAGTTTTCTACAATATACTTCTTTACATCATTCAAAACTTTACAGTACTCGAGTTAAATGTTAGAAGCATGTTTGAAGTAAGAAAATGAAAAAAATAAATTTAAACTTCGGATAATCGAATCTGGGCTGTAATTCAAATCATTTAGAATGATTGAGATGACAAATATAGAATAAATAAACAAACCCAAAACTTTTTACGAACATTTAGGCACAGCATATTTTATAAATACCATGCGTCTCCTTCAAACATTACAAAATTATATTTTATCAAACGTTATGTTGAAATACAATGCGTCTCCATCATTGTTTGACTGTTCTGAGGAAATGTAGTAGCTTTAAGTGAAAAGAATATTAATTTTATATTGGTTCTTAAGTATTGAACTTAACCGTAACAAGATGGGATGCTCCCCCCTAGAGAACAGTTCTCTCTGGCTAACCCATATGGAAGCAACCATCTCACTGATTTGATTCATTTGCGACACGATGCTCGTACCGGTCAGAAGTTTGTTTTTATTGCTAGTGATATGGATGCGAGGTTCAATCGGTGCTCTGGAGCAGAATAGTGAAGAAAGTAAAACAGAAAAATACGAACCGACGTGGGCTAGTCTGGATGCTCGACCTCTTCCGACCTGGTATGAGGACGCAAAAATTGGAATCTTCATACACTGGGGTGTGTACGCAGTCCCAAGTTATGGCTCGGAATGGTTCTGGATTAACTGGAAGGGTAGTTTGATTGTGGTGTTTGTTTGCAAGTGTTGGAGCATTTCTAATATTATTTTTATTTTAGGCTACAAGTACGATGAATACGTCAATTACATGAAAAGCAATTACAAGCCCAGCTTCACTTATCAGGACTTTGCAAGTGACTTTACGGCTGAGCTGTTTAACGCTACCGAGTGGGCATTGCTCTTTGCCCAATCCGGAGCACGGTACGTAGTGTTGACCAGCAAACATCACGAAGGGTACACCTTGTGGCCATCGAAGTATACGTACAGTTGGAATTCGGTTGATGTCGGACCCCATAGAGATATTATTGGGGAACTTTCAACGGCTATTCGGAAAAATACGAAGCTTACGTTTGGAGTTTATTATTCGTTGTTTGAGTGGTTCAACCGTTTGTACAACGACGACAAACTACACGTTTTCCTCAAGCATGAGTACGTTGACAATAAGGTGTGGCCAGAGCTGAAAGAGCTTATCAACACGTATAAACCGGAGGTGCTCTGGAGTGATGGAGACTGGGAAGCTCCGGATGGCTATTGGAAAGCAAAAGAGTTTCTTACGTGGTTATACAACGAGTCTCCCGTACGTGATACGGTTGTAACCAACGATCGCTGGGGAATAGGAACGCTCTGTCTTCATGGAGATTTTTACACGTGCTCCGATCGTTATAACCCAGGTGAGTCACATGATCCGCTATCTTGAATCTTGATTGATGGTTCCAAATTAGATCAAGTACAAAACAAAAATCTATGTCATAACAACGATATCTCACTTGCAGGAGTACTTCAGAAGCACAAATGGGAGAATGCAATGACGATTGATAAGAAGAGCTGGGGTCATCGGCAGAATGCAAAGCTTGAGGATTTTGTCAGCTCGGCTGAATTGATTGGAGAAATTGCCAGCACCGTGAGCTGCGGCGGAAATATCAACATCAACGTTGGACCTACCAAGTATGGCACAATTGACCCCATCTTTGTGGAGCGCTTGACCGACATGGGAAGGTTTGTAGGTTTGATGTAATCTTGTTTCAACTTGCTAACCATTTCTCATTTTAAGGTGGCTAAAAACAAATGGTGAAGCGATTTACAAATCTCGACCCTGGATCTACCAAAATGATACCTTAACCTCTTCTGTTTGGTACACATCAAAGGAAGTTCAAACTTTTCACGGCAAAGATAACTTTACCAATGTTTATGCCATTGTATTGAAGTATCCACTTAAGTCAAACAATGTGATCCTGGGAGCATTTAATCACCTGTACAAAAATATAATCCAAATAACTATGTTGGGATTCAATACTAGCTTAAAGGTAAAATTCATTTTTCATTTAACTGATGGATCTGAGTATTAATTTAAATTTTAATTATTTTTTTTTAGTGGAAACCAACTGAAAACGGGATTATGGTGGAATTTCCGCTGAAGAATGAGATTGATCGCTTACAGCTTAACTATGCTTGGACTTTGAAGATAGTGCTGTCCTCGGTTTAAGTCTTAAGCTAAAGAGTGCCTTTTTCGAGCCGCATTCTGTTTTTGCCATATTTCTAATAAAACTTATTGAAAAAAAATAGGACTTCTCTCAGAAAAAAAGTTTCTAGAGTTTGTTTTTTAAAAGGTCCAATAAACCAAATTTTCAGTTTTTTGCTTTTTGAGTGTTTTTAATACCCCTGACTCAAGGCGTTTTCAAAAACACCCAAAAAGCAAAAACTGGAAATTTGGTGGACCTCTTCAAAAAAAAAAATAAAAAAAAAAACTGCATGATTCTTTATATTAGAATGAATCTAGTTATCGAATCATTGTTAAAAGGAATACCAAAGGAATTGTTAAACGAATTGTAAAAAACGGTCTTTGAACATTATGCATACAATTTCTGAGTTAAGTGCAAAAGTGGTGAATCGCCCTGATTCTCCATACAAACTTTGGAGGTAAATCATTCGGCCCTCTCTAAAATTTATGGATGAAACCAAAATGCACGCAAATTTGGAGACCTTCTAGTTTATACCTCCTCATGATTTAAGAATGTGTAGATAATGATTTGGTTGATGAAACTGGACTAGCCTCAAGCCTCAACAGTGGAAACGCACAGTACTTGGCTGCATTTTACCGATTTAAGTAATTTTGGTCTCGTTTGATGTGAAAAAAGTAACAAAAACTTAATATAAACCAGTTTTAGTGTGGGTTTGTTGACCAACATTATTGATAATATAGTATCATTTTGGAATGAGTACATCTTTTATGTCAGAAAAATGCGTATTTTTCAACCTGAAGAAACGTTATATTAGTGAGATTTAAGTGAAATAATAAAAAAAAAAAAAACTAAGGTAAACATAACAAGGTGCTTTGCTAAGGGGAAATATACCCATTTTTTCACTCTAAGCCGTTCGACCGATTATCATCACTTACATGATACATCAACAATGGTGGGTTGCTTGCTTACTTTTATTTGAGCTATTTGTTACTTTGGAACAGTCAAAAACACTTTATGAAAGCTGAAATTTATGATCAAAGTGCTGATACGCCGATAATAGAAATAGGCTGAGAAAGAGTATTTTTCCCCTACTTATACAAATAAATTTGAAGCTGGAATTAAACATCTACATTTGCGATTTAGCAGTAGAGTGATGCACAGTAAAGTTTGCCATCACTTCTCAACGGTCTCCAGCGCCGTTGGTTTCATGAATTAAATAATGACTGCTCGTTTGATTTGATTTAAGTCCGTTTTTTTGCTTACCGTTCAGACTGGCAGCGTGATTGTACGTGATGAGGATGTATTTGCCCTGGCGACGCATGTCTTCGATTGTCAGATGGTACGAAACGGTTTGATCGTCGTCTGCGTTTTCAAAGTATGGTCGCCGGTAAGCCAGGTCCCCAAGCTCCTGGTCCAAAATGGACAAAAATTCGGCATGCTGCTCCGGGTGGCTGTGGAATCCAAGGGGGAATCGACGAAAGTCTAGAACAATTGTTTCCTCGGAGAGAATCACAAATCGGCGAATATCGTGCAGAATCGGTAGTATCCAACCAACGCGGTAACCCTCGTTCATGACCCAAAAGTTACGGGTGCTGTTGTGGTAAGGATGGTATCCGATGGAGAAATCCAAATAACGAACTCCAAACACCAACTGAGTCCAAATATCCAAATCCTGATGAAACCCGACCTTCTTCAGCAGATTGTTGTTGGCATTGGCCTTAGTTTGGTAGCATGCAGAACAGTGGGTTCCGGGCAGGAAAAGGTCCTTCAACGACACATTCCCAATGCTCTTTTCCGTGAACATCCAGTTCGGTTGGATTTTTAAGCAATCGAAGATTTGCAGCTTGTTGAGGTGATTATAACTGACAAGGTATATGTCAAAGCACAGAGGCTTCGCCCGACGCTTCGGGATGTGCCGCAAGACTTCGTCGTAGCTCCATCCTCCGGGAAGTCGCTGCTTGCCGAACTTTTGATTCGTAATAACTTCACCATTCTTTCGACCGTTGACTTCGATTTTTAGCACTGGTGGATCATCCGAAAAGGCTGGATTTTTTGTGTAGAGCCCAATCCAATCTGGAGGCGACTCACAATCGGGACCCCAATTGATCACTACGGAAGCATCTTCAATGTGTCTGGATAGAGACGACAGGGTTAAGAATACGGGGCAGGTGTCGTTTGCAATCGTTGAAATTACAAAAACTGTTAACAAAATACCGGAAACACTCAAATTAAACATGACTCGAAAAAATGTCTGAATATCGGCAACTGGAAAAAGAATTAGATATAGGACACGCACGTCTAACGACCTTAAACTCTGAGGACTGACTGAGACTGAGATGTCGCTCGGCCGTTTTATTGGTCGACTGCACATTCGTGTGTTCTTTAAGTGACGGTAACAAGTCAAGACAGCTATATCTTGGGCGGCTTTCCTTGGTGATATGGAGACAGCGATAAAAAAGGATTATGCTGCTCACTTAATTGAAACTAATTTGTACTTTTGTTTGTGTCTTTTGTTATACTGCCTTTCATCGCATAATTGTTCAACGTATAAAGACTAATTCGTGTAATATAGGACAACTATGCGAGGAATGGTAGTGCATCATTTTTTTTCTTTTTTCGTAGGTAGAATTTAGTATTGAATACCGTAATCTGGGGTGAATCGGGACTACAGTCTGAATAGGGACAGCAGTTTTTAGAGCACTTAAAGCTTTTAAATTTGGAAATGGATGTACACATTTTGTTGGCCTGAGTCTGCTCTAACCGAAACCAACCAGAAAAATCAAAATATTGTGCTCTAACATGGTAAAAACTGCTGTCCCAATTCGCCCCATGTGTCCCGATTGACCCCAGTTTACGGTACATTAAAATAAAAATTGTCGTGTGGCCTTAAAATCGTACTACAACTGTTCTAAATTTGGATGATGTGTGCTTATTAATCATCACACACCCTCAAGTGTCCGGTAATCTCGAGTAGTAATCAACTTCAAGCGCTCCAGAGGTTTGATTTCGATTGGGGTCTCATTGATGTTTTGGTCAGCCGCTTGTTTGAACACCTGTTGCAGTGAATTGCCAACATACGCAGTAGGTCTGACACAGGTGTTCTGATAAGAAATTGAAATTTACAATATATGACGTTCCTTACGTTGGAAAATTTAAGGCATTTCTACAGCTTTTAACCGGTTAACGTTTATGATGCGGTGTAATCGTTTCCGAATAATCAGCTTCCTGTTTTTTCTTGCTTAGCTCTTCCAGTGATGGGACTGTGATAACAGGGTTCTCTGTCACGTTCGTTTTGAGAGTTTAATGAAATGATTACATTTAATAAAGATGCGACGAATGGTTTTTTATGTTCGAGGAAAACGAAAGGGCAATGAACGATGCCTTAGGGCGTCCAATTTTCCCGGGTTTTGAATTTCCCGGGAAACGGGAAAAATATTTTTGGAATCCCGGGAATTCCCGGGAAATTTTTGAAACAGTAATAAAATTTTTGTTTTCATTATATTTGTTATTTTTTAAAAGCTTACACCAATAGCATTAGCTCAATAATATTATTTGGTGATAATTTACATTTCAATCAAACTAGAACAACAGTTTTTAAATAGCTAAAAATAAATTGAAAATTGATCTTTTATTTTGTTCTAAGCTACAATTTTGTATCTAATGAGATTAAAATGAAAAAAGTACTTTATAAATATATTTATTGTATTTATTTTCAAATGACTAGAAAGATTTGAAAAATTTCTTTAAAAATGACAAAAAAACAAGAAGCGAAAAAATAAAATGATATCAGTCAATTTAAAATTTTAAATAATTTGTTTTATATGATACATCAATTATATAAAACAAATTTTACAAATTATCTATAACATAATATTGTCAACTGGGAAAATCGGGTAATCTGAAAAGGTACAGGAGATTTTAAAGCAATAAATTTGGAAATTGGTGTTCTAATTGTTTTTTTTCTGTTCCTGTTTCAACCGAAGTCGTTCAAAACATTATGCAAAAAATAGCATAAATCGCTGTCTTAATTCATTATATTTGTTTTGATTTGTCCAAGGTTCTGGTGTTTGATGAAAAATAATTTAATATGATATATTTTTCTTTACAAATTTAAATCATAAATATGCGTAAATATAATACCCAGTCTTTTAAAAATATAAAATAAATTGATAAAATTTAAAGCGCTAGGCATTTTGTGGATCTGTACACAAAAATTTTAACTATATTCCCTGATAACCCAAATAAATTGATAAGCCAAATTAATTAATTGGTATCTAGAGTTTTTTAAAGGTATGAACAAAATTTTTAATGTTTGATTTTGGGTGTTTTTAAATCTGCCTTGAGTCAAAGATATTGAAAAGCACCCACTAAACTAAATTTTTAAATTTTGTTCATAAGGCCTTTTTTAAAATAGCTCCAGATAAATACCGAATACAAATTTTAATGTTTTAAAATTCTTATCGTTTACAAATATGTTTTTTTTTTTTCATTTTCGGGAATTCCGGGGACAAATTATTAAGAATCCCGGGATTCGGAAATTCCCGGTTTTGGAAAAATCCCGGGAATTTGTTCCGGGAATTCCCGGGATGGACGCACTAACGATGCCATTTTTCTTTGAATTTAATTTCAAAAATTGCGAATTTCTTTTCATTTTGAATTCTGCCATGACTGGTAGTGAGTAATTAGTTTGATGACGGGGTTACAGAGTGAGACAGACTTGATTCATAATACATTTTAGATTATATTTTTGCTGAAAATGTTAATGTTTTTTTCGATTTAGATATTACAAGTTTTACAATTGTTTAGTGATAAATAGTATGTTTGTTTGGACAACTTGTGGTCTTATCTTTGGTTTTGGAGCCAGGCGTCGAAATAATGACTGTGAATCCATTACTACAGTTCTAAATTTTGTGAGTCATTCTTTAAATCAATGGGAACTATTACACTTTATTTCAAATTCATTTTTTTTCTCAAATGTTCGTCATTACCAATATTAAATTTGTGTGAAATGTTTGCTTTGTACAAAACTGTGCTAATTAATAGTAATATAGTGAAGGATTCAATTGAAAATTGTTCTTTTTACAGTGTTACTCCGGATGTACTGCTTACATCAACAATTTGTATCCAGATATGGTTTCGGAGAAAATTCTAAGCAGAATTTCTCACGAATAAATACCGGTAGTTCGTAATGCAGTAAACAATTGCTTTACTAGTACGAAAAACCACAATGAAAATCCCAAAGGACGTTGTGTGGTAAGATTTCTGTCCATTTCGTTTACAGCTGTTTGAGAGTAACAATTGAAAAATACTGTCATAATGCAAGACATCGAGATTGTAGGTCCATTACACAGCATTCAACAAACAACTCGAGAGTTAACTGAAACACCATGTGAAAATTGAAACGAATTTATAATTTGCAACAATAAAACATTTTTATTACTATTAGCTCGGCGTACGCATTTCCAGAAGCATGAAACAATATGAACTTGCAGTTTTACCAACAGAGGAACTAAATCCACTTAAATAACTGGGCACATTTTGTTGTACTCCTTCAGTTGATCACACTCTTTGCCATCGGTATAGTCTCCGGCCGGGCACTTTGCGAACATCATCATGCCCATGCAGCGCATGATTGTGCCGGAAATTGGGTGGCAAATTTTTTCACCTTCGAAGCTCGGTTCAAGCTTAGCTCCGGCTTCTATCTCGTCCATCTTTGATTCGGCCATCTTGAAACATTCGTCCAAACTGTCCCTGATGACCATTTGCCACTGTGGCATATCCTTCACAGCATCCATAAACATCTTGGTCATATCGTCCCGATTTATCATACCGTTGGCATAGAGGCCCGTAGCGTTTAAGCCACACTCTGCAATGCACTAAAAATGTGAAAAGTGAAAATCTTTCTTTTTATCAGAGATGAAAGGTTGCGAAAATTACACATCCACGGGGAACTCCGTCCATTTTTATCTGCTTTTTAGTTTGTTCGGCGTATTTCTGATAGCAATCCATCATGATATCTTTATCCAACAACATCGGCATATTGCAACACTCCATTGGGTTCTGAAAGTAATTGTATGTTTGTTACGTGCTGTGATTTCGCCAATGTTTCTATTTTTTTCTAAGGTCAACGTTGGCTTTGTTTTTCACTAACATTTTCTATATTTTGTGTAAAAACAAGTATGCTGTAGTTTTTTTTTCGTCTCTGACTATGCCTCTATGCATTTCTCCACAGTTTAAATTATAATGGAATCATTATATAATAGAAAATGTGAAAAACAAGCCAAAAATTGAAAAGAGTGGCTATAAAAACATGAAAAATCTAAAAAGGCAAAAGGTAATGAATAAAAAGGTAAAAGGCAGTAGAATAAGCCAAATACTAACAAACATAAACCTAACTAGAAATAAGCAATTACAAAAACAAAAATGAAACAAGAAAACAGCAATAACAAGTAAAGTTTTTCGTAGAACAAAAGTTGCTCAAAATGACCTCCTGAACACGGGAATAATAAAAATCTTCGAAAAAAATGTGTGCATTAGAGGGGTGAAGTCTTACCTTTTCTACCGGTGGTCCATTGGCACAGGGGTTCTCGGCTCTTGAAATTGTAACATACAGGAGCAATGCAGCTGCAGCTACAGACACTGTGAGCACTAGCTTCATGATTCCCGATTGCGTTGTGATATTTTTCTATCAGATTAAAAAATGTGCTACTTCCGCGAATAAAAAATCGAAACTGATTCTTTCTGCCTCCAACGGGAGAGTTTATATTCGTATGGTTTGGGATAATCACTTGTTTGCGAGAACAAATACCACAGATGCATTTATTCAATGAAAACCGGTGGAAATTGCACCCATCTTCGGTCGTTGATGATGCAAGGGGAAGTGCTCATACATTTGAATACGAATTTGAAAATGTAAAATTTTGATTGAAATGGTGAATGTGACGGTTTTTTCTTTTAAGTCGCATGTGTAAATTTCTAATCTCAAACTCGTGATTATAGTTTAGTGCAAATGGCTAAAGATTTTTTTCCTTCTATATATTAGATGATGAGTGAACTCTGAAAACTTTGCCAAATATTGATCGTTTAATTAAAAATTGCGATATATACCTTATTACAATTTACATAAACTCCAAGTTGTCAACGAGTTCATCCCAGAGGTGAGTAAGCATATTTGTCATCATTTGCTATATTTGACATCGTTAGTTGGAAACGTAACGAGACTGAATTTCCCTTATCATGGTGACCAAGTCATGATCAGGGTTATCGAGGTACCTCCAACTCTTTCATTGTTTAAAGATGATATCAGATGACAATCATAATCATGATGCTATTTTTTTAAATTATACGTTAGCGTTAGCATTTGAATACACACTTTGGGTCTTAGTGTGAATTAAAAAAAAATGACCAGCATTTGGTAGATGTTTTCAAAGATTTTCAATGCAATGTAAAAGTGATACTTTTATTTTATCGAATTATACTGTGATTGCTGACTGTCACGCACAAACAATTATCTTTGCGTGACAAGCCGCTTGTGTATGTTGGCTTATTACACTACTAACTCTGATGTGATCGTGAATTGGTGTACTGATTTGTTGTATACAATAGTGACAGCTTTATGCAAAATCAATTCAGTGGACACTTGGCGTGGTACTGCCTCAACTTTATGCAATCTTGGTTATTCTCTTGAAAAACATTTTCCGGGCACTTGTTGAACATTTTCATCCTCATGCACCGAATAATGTGACCCGAGATTGGGTGGCAAATCTTTTCGCCCTTGTAGCTAGGTTTCAGCTTGGCACCTGCCTCAATTTCTTCCTTATTGGCATCAGCTTCTGCAAAACATTCGTCCAGCGTGTCCTTCACTATCGGCTGCCATTGGGGATTGTTCTTTGATGAGGCCAAAAAAAATTTTTGGGTTTCCTTGCGATTGATTTTCCCATTTTTAACGAGTTTTGTTGCGTTTGTAGCACATTCGGCAACACACTGTTGTTGATCATGTGAAAGAAAAGATGAATCGAGTTTTGAAAATGTATCAAATTTTTACTCACACATCCACGTGGAATTCCGTCCATTTTGGATTGCCGTTTCGTTTGCTCTCCCCATTTACTGAAGCAGTTCATCATTATGGAGGGTTCTACCAGATCTGGCAAAGCACAACATTCTAATGGGTTCTGAAAATGAAAATATAAATTCATTTTGATCATCATGGATTTACAATGTCTTACCTTTTCCACTTGTGGTCCTTCCGAACACGGATTTGTAGTCAAACAAATAGTTACACTTAAAATGAAAATAAAAACGGCGATGCTGTTACGGAGCATCTTACTGCTCGATTTACTAAATTGCAAATTACAACATAATCTCTGTTCGATACCATTTTATATAAAAATGGGAGCAAGTGGGAGGTACCAACCAGTCAACCTCTCATCAACTGTCACGGCAACTGATAAATCAATCAAACGCCATAACTTCAATAACAGGTGTTACTCATTTGAAAACTGAACAGCATCGGATGTATTAGAGGTATAATTTACATTTATAACGGAAGTTGTTTATTTGAAAATAGTTCATTAAAAATCAAATAATTTATTTTCGTATTACTCTATTTAGTAGTACTTATCGCTTCTTTTTGCGATGGCTGCAGTCATTAGACAAAAAATAACCTCAGCTGTCTTGCATTATTTATGCTTACAACTTCGTTCTGCCGCAAAAGCCTGACAGCGTTATGCTAAACCAGTAAAAAAAATAAAAAAGTATGTAATTTTAACTAAAAATATAATTACATTTTACTTTCAAAGCATGAATTGAGTCAAGAGGCGTATGACTCAAAAAAAAAATAATGGCCTTCACCAACTAACTTTTTTTACTGAGTAGACGATACATCCCGATGGAGGACCAATTCCAGCGCATGCGGTTTGAGTGCCAAAACAATCAGCACATATTTTGGGAGTAAAGTAGTGTTAAGGAAGTTGTCACTTTGAGAGAAATCGAGCGTTTTTTGTTGTTGCAGAAGTTAAGATAATTCAGATGGCAACAGGCATCTTATATGTGAAACAAAAATCCAATAAAGTCAGCGCATTACAAAGATTTCCTCAAAAGTAGCGGAAAGCCAAGGCCAAGAGGAGAGTGACTTTGGTGCAAATCAGCTGATTTCATTTCACGGTGCTGCCTTGAAATCGATTTTTCAATGTTGCAAAAGGAACAAATCAAAGTGGCTAGATGGAAATTTTGGATGTAGATAATCCTGGATTGATTGAAGCCCGGTCAAACTGTTACTTAACAAAAGTCACCGCAACGTAATCGTTGGCCGGAACTACTGGTGGAAAATCGATACAAACACCTAGTGGTTTGAAAATGTGGTGCACTGTGATAGGAATTGTACTCGGGGTGATTGTGGCCCTGTACGCGCTATTTGAGTTGCACTACTTCCTGCGGATGTGCCTTTGTGTAATTGCAGCGCGGTACATCAAGAAACGAATGCACATCCTGGAAACTGCTACGGTTTGTGGTGAGTTTGGTGTTCAAGTCTTAACATAATTTTATATTTTCGGAAGTAGATCGATACGTGGAATCAATTATATGTATTTCATATGAAATAGTAAAACAAATATTATAAATCATTTTTTGTATTTCTCTGCCCTACAACTTTGAAAAACATTGACTCAATCTATAAAATAATCCTGCAATATTACAAAAAAAAAATTAATTTAAAAATAATAACTTCTCGATTATTGCAGATTTCAAAAGTACATTTTCCCTTCTAAAGATATTTCAAAAACAACAGTAATAAGAATAACACAAATTGGCAGCGGTTGTAAAACTATTTCTGCCTTATTTTTTTCTGATAAAGACAACTTTTTCGAAATTTTGAGTATGTCATCAAATAGAGCGTCATCAAATTTGACATAAATGTCGCTTTGAAACCAAATATCCCCATTTCAGGCTGTAATTTATTGAAAAAGGTGCAGGTGGTTATGTTACACATGACCAGTATGACAAAGAACTTTGCAAGATGATTGTTGAAATTTTCGATTAGAATGTCCGGTCCAAATTCCCCTCTTATAATAACCGTCCTATCGAACTAAGGGGACGGAAATTGCAAGTGGAGCTGAAATAGAAATCGAAGTGAAATCAATTTACTTTCCTTCACCACTCGAAAGTTACCAAGATGCGGGAATGTTTTTGCAAAGCTGTTGCAAGCAATTGGCGGCAGTAAAGGAAATTTGAACAGCAGACATTAAAAACTACCCTTTACAGGGCTCTTAATGATTACGAGATAGTTATTCTAAATTTCCAGAAACATATTTTCACAGTGGCACAAAAAAATGTGCATCGCAGTAATCTATTTATTACTTCCTGCCTAATAAGCAATATATTTTAACTGCTTAGCATTAGCATATTTTAACTGCTTAATTTCAGATAATGGCCAAATGCAACTTTTTATGTCCAGTATCAAAAATCATTAAGTTTGATACCCATATTGCCCCAACTCTTACGGTCCGGCAAATGTCCCCCCATCGGAACATCCGCGGGGCCTCCGGCCACTCCGGATTGTGGCCACTACTGCCAAAATGTCAAATTTCATATCCAGTATCAAAAACCATAAAGTTTGATACCCATATTGCCCCAACTCTTACGGTCCGGCAAATGTCCCCCCATCGGAACATCCGCGGGGACTCCGGCCACTCCGGATTGTGGCCACTACTGCCGAAATGTCAAATTTCATGTTCAGTATCAAATACCATAAAGTTTGGTACCCATATTGCCCCAACTCTTACGGTCCGGCAAATGTCCCCCCATCGGAACATCCGCGGGGCCTCCGGCCACTCCGGATTGTGGTCACTACTGGCGAAATGTCAAATTTCATGTCCAGTAGCAAAAACCATAAAGTTTGATACCCATATTGCCCCAACTCTTACGGTCCAGCTAATGTCCCCCCATCGGAACATCCCCGGGGCCTCCGGCCACTCCAGGTGGTGGCCACTACTGCCAAAATGTCAAATTTCATGTCCAGTATCAAAAACCATAAAGTTTGATACCCATATTGCCCCAACTCTTATGGTTCCGCAAATGTCCCCTTATCGGAACATCCCCGAGGCCTCCGGCCACTCCGGATTGTGGTCACTACTGCCGAAATGTCAAATTTCATGTCCGGTATCAAAAACCATAAAGTTTGATACCCATATTGCCTCAACTCTTACGGTCCGGCAAATGTCCCGTTATCGGAACATCCGCGGGGCCTCTGGCCACTCCGGATTGTGGCCACTACTGCCGAAATGTCAAATTTCATATCCAGTATCAAAAACCATAAAGTTTGATACCCATATTGCCCCAACTCTTACGGTCCGGCAAATGTCCCCCCATCGGAACATCCGCGGGGCCTCCGGCCACTCCGGATTGTGGCCACTACTGCCGAAATGTCAAATTTCATGTCCGGTATCAAAAACCATAAAGTTTGATACCCAAATTGCCCCAACTCTTACGGTTCGGCAAATGTCCACCCATCGGAACATCCGCGGATCCTCCGGCCACTCCGGATTGTGGCCACTACTGCCGAAATGTCAAATTTCATGTCCAGTATCAAAAACCATAAAGTTTGATACCCAAATTGCCCCAACTCTTACGGTTCGGCAAATGTCCACCCATCGGAACATCCGCGGAGCCTCCGGCCACTCCGGATTGTGGCCACTACTGCCGAAATGTCAAATTTCATGTCCGGTATCAAAAACCATAAAGTTTGATACCCATATTGCCCCAACTCTTACGGTCCAGCTAATGTCCCCTTATCGGAACATCCGCGGGGCCTCCGGCCACTCCGGATTGTGGCCACTACTGCCAAAATGTCAAATTTCATGTCCGGTATCAAAAACCATAAAGTTAGATACCCATATTGCCCCAACTCTTACGGTCCGGCAAATGTCCCCTTATCGGAACATCCGCGGGGCCTCTGGCCACTCCGGATTGTGGCCACTACTGCCGAAATGTCAAATTTCATGTCAAGTATCAAAAAACAATAAAGTTTGATACCCATATTGCCTCAACTCTTACGGTCCAGCAAATGTCCCCTTATCGGAACATCCCCGGGGCCTCCGGCCACTCCAGGTGGTGGCCACTACTGCCAAAATGTCAAATTTCATGTCCAGTATCAAAAACCATAAAGTTTGATACCCATATTGCCTCAACTCTTACGGTCCGGCAAATGTCCACTTATCGGAACATCCGCGGGGCCTCTGGCCACTCCGGATTGTGGCCACTACTGCCGAAATGTCAAATTTCATGTCCGGTATCAAAAACCATAAAGTTTGATACCCATATTGCCCCAACTCTTACGGTTCGGCAAATGTCCCCCCATCGGAACATCCGCGGGGCCTCCGGCCACTCCGGATTGTGGCCACTACTGCCAAAATGTCAAATTTCATGTCCGGTATCAAAAACCATAAAGTTAGATACCCATATTGCCCCAACTCTTACGGTCCGGAAAATGTTCCCCCATCGGAACATCCCTGGGGCCTCCGGCCACTCCAGGTGGTGGCCACTACTGCCAAAATGTCAAATTTCATGTCCAGTATCAAAAACCATAAAGTTTGATACCCATATTGCCTCAACTCTTACGGTCCGGCAAATGTCCCCCCATCGGAACATCCGCGGGGCCTCTGGCCACTCCGGATTGTGGCCACTACTGCCGAAATGTCAAATTTCATATCCAGTATCAAAAACCATAAAGTTTGATACCCATATTGCCCCAACTCTTACGGTCCGGCAAATGTCCCCCCATCGGAACATCCGCGGGGCCTCCGGCCACTCCGGATTGTGGCCACTACTGCCAAAATGTCAAATTTCATGTCCGGTATCAAAAACCATAAAGTTTGATACCCATATTGCCACAACTCTTACGGTCCGGAAAATGTCCCCCCATCGGAACATCCGCGGGGCCTCCGGCCACTCCAGTCCAGGTGGTGGCCAGTTCCAATGATCGACCCACGCGACCGGCATGTCTTAGCTGGTCCTTGCCTCCAAGCCATCTGCTCCCGGACCTCCAGGCCGTCTGCTACCGGGCCACCAGGCCATCTGCTTCTGATGTGTCCTCGTCGTCGTCCAGCAATAGAATGAATTTTCGGGACCGACCGAGCCGAGTTTTGTTGGCTCGTCGACGATCCGAAAATTATGAGGTGGAGTGGGGGAGATTTTAGATACATCAATCTCACGTCTCTCGATCGACTGATTGGGAAACGTTCGTTCATCCAACCAGCGTGCACCAAAAAGAGGGGAAATTTGCCGAGAGGGGAATTCGTCACGTAACGTTTTCGCTTCGCGAAAATTTTGGATTGACACCACGTATAGAAACCTTAGGACAAAGTTCTTTGTCAAAACACGTATTTTTAATTGTTCAAAATTTATATCTCCGTCACGAGATATAAAAAAATGGTCAGTTATGATGTTGGCATAAATCGTAAAAATTACTTTCGTTACTTAATGAAAAAGTGACCATAAAAAATCACACATAAAATGAATTTTACTACGATAGCTCTTGTTTTCGTCCTACCGAGCTCATATTTGCCACACTAAGACAATTCATCCCCTTAATTAAAATTTTACTACCATTATTTGTTTATAGCTATGAAAAAAATTGTCTTGCGAATTTGTTGCAAAGAAATAAAAAAAACCGTTGTTTCCGCCCGGGATCGAACCGGGGGCCTTCCGCGTGTTAGGCGGATGTGATAACCACTACACCACGGAAACAAGTGATCAAAATGCCTTAACAAAGAAAAAGCGTTGATTTTGTTTTCTCACAACTTGCACTATGCAATACACTCGTTACTGGATTGGAATAAATGTTGGGCCAGCATTTGAAAAGGGCGTTGCATTCTGATAATACTTTGTAATTACCCAATACTCTTATTTCACATTCTGTGCTGAAAATAAGCAAAAAATGCTGGTGAAACAATAAATTGTACGATGTCTTCGAATGTTGCCTCAGAGTCCGCGGTTTATCTTCTATTTTGTTTTTTATTTGTTGAGATTTCTTCCAAACACTTTAGTTTTCATTACAGTTGAGCTGATCAAACCTAATTGTTTTTTTGTTCTTTTTCCAGGTTTATGCCTTACAAATGACGTCGACACGTTATTATACCACATGAATAATGCTCGTTACCTGCGCGAGGTAGACTTTGCTCGGGTTGACTTTTACGAAAGGACACTTCTCTGGCGGACAATCCTCAGCAAGGGCGGATCGGTGGTTCAGGGAGCAACGACCATTCGCTATCGAAGATTTATTCGTCCATTTACTCGTTTTACTATCAGTTCTAGGGTAAGTTATTCTTGATCAATGATTACCTATGCCAACAAAAATTGTTTCTTTTCATTTTATCAATACAGATCGTATACTGGGACAATCAGTCAATTTTCATGGAACACCGATTCATCGGTCGTACGGATGGCTTTATCCACTGTATCGCGTTGTGCCGACAACGGGTCATTCAGTGTTCCGTAGAGGACGTCATGGCGACGCTGCTGAAGCCCATCGAGACCGCGACTAGTTCGACCGAGTGTCTGGAAAAGCTCGAGAATGGCATCGAAAGTGGTGGAAATGTTACGACTGTGACCACTTGCGTCGAATATGCTGCAAAATTGAAACCGGAAATACCCCCGGAAGTGGCCAAGTGGCTTGAATGGAACGACATTTCTAGTGCTTGCTTACGCAGTGGATGTTGATCAGATTTTATTGACTCACAGGTAGGGTGAAACTAGTAAATTAATGAAAAGGCTAACTTTATTTAGGTAATGTTTCCTCTTTCAGGATTTGAAATGTGTGCTATCCTGCTTTTTACCTTAACAAAACGAGACAAAGATGAACACAGCTTTTCTTAGACTTTCTTATTGTTGATTCTGTTGGAATAAAACCATCAAATTTTAAATTATGTTTTGAAATTGAGTTTCTTTCATTTGAAATTATCATTAACTTGTTTTTCCATGCTGTTTATTTACCCATCACCCAAAACATAAAAGATTATTTTTGAATTTTGATCCGCCTAATTTTTCTTGGGCGTTGGCTTTTGATCAAAGATGGTGTAGAATGGACATTGGGTCAAATGTTTCTTGATTTCAAGGCATTCAGTCTCATTTTTCGCAAACTTTTTATCCGGACAGTTCTGGAAGTGGATGACCAGTTAGTGAAAAAAATAGTTTTTTTGTTTGTTATCAACTTTACCTTATAAACAGACACGTGCACACATTCCATGATGAATCCGGCAGCGGGGCTGCAGATGCGGTCATTTTTGAATCTTTTCTGCAGCTGCTTGGTGTCGGCTTCAAACGAGGCACGTCTGGTTTCACTTTGCTCCAAACAATCGGTTACAGCATTTTCAACGACACCGACCCAAACTTTATCTTCCAGCTTTTCCACGAAGGTGTCCATCGCTTTCTCATCATTAACGCCTTTTTTGCGGTTGAAAATTCCAGTTCGGTTCATCACGCACTCCGACATGCACTTTGAAATGAGACAAATTTCCTCGTTATGACTTACATTATTGTCACCTAATGTCAACGGTAACTTACATCCGGTTTGACTTGGTCCTTGTCGTCCTTTGGAGCTGGGAAGAGTTCCAGGCATTGTTTCACGATGGTAGGATTCAGCAGCTTCGGAGTTGGACAGCAGTAAAACGGATCAATTTTGAACTTCTTGTTCAGACAACTTGCTGGAACGTTTTGCTCTGCTGCAAGAGTTAGCTTGACAATAGTTAAAAGCACTAAAACTGAAAGTGTGGTTGACTTCATTTTGTTGGATTAAAAACTTTGGGAGTTAATTTAGTGAATATCACACTTGTACTGAATACTGAATGGTTTTACGCTTATTTATATGCTGGAGATATCAATTTTAAAGTCATTAAAACAGGCTGCTAATGTGTAATTGACACCAAATTCAAATGTTTCCTATGGAGCATGAAGGATATTTTTCAAGGTTTTTTATTTTCATATTCCTGTCATTAAATACGCATTATTTTCCAAAATACTTATCGGTTCGCTTTGCTTTTCAGTGTTTTTGATGGAATTCATTTTCAAACTTTTTTTCATGATTTTACATGTCGAACCTGTTTTTTGTTTCATTTCAAGATTTTTTAAATTTCACAATACTTTTTAGGCATGGTTAGTTATGCAATAGCCTTATAATTTAGAATCTAAATGTCAAATCCAAATTTTCTTGAATATTTATAGGTGAACCATCAGGTTTAATTGATTGGAATTTTTTTCAATGATTTTGTTCTTTTTCGGATACAATTTATTCAATAGCTCCCAGATAATTTTGGGATAATTTTGAAGTGTGCGTTGCAAGAGGAGGGTAAATTTGAAATAAAATGTGCACTTGTCTAAGGCTGTTATAAACTATAAATAAAGTTTTTGCAATTCCGTCGTGAAACTACTTACCTTTCCTGTCATTCTTGAACGACGAAATAGCCTACTTTTCTGTACCAAAAATAACAGAATCGAATAGCAACACTTTTCAAAATAAATGCTGAAAAGTTCTACTTTTCAGCACTCAAATGGGTGCTGAAAAGTTGAACTTTTCAGCACTTGTTTCGAAAAGAAACACTTTTCAAAATTTTTTTGATTTAAACGATTTATTGACAAAATACATGAAAATTCGACTTAAAATTTCACTCAATGGGTGTTTTTCGAAATTGCAAAAAATGTTGTATGGAACTCGGTGCAAAACTTGATTTTTTCAGCACTCTTCGTATTTATCCAACTCGGTGAACCTCGTTGGATAAATGTACGACTCGTGCTGAAAAAATCCTCTTTTTGCAACTTGTTGCATAAACTACTATTTTGTCACCCCCCCCCCCTCTCCTTTAAAGTCAGCTCGAAAAATCAGGGGGCAAAACAAATATTTTTACACAAAATTTTAAAGAACACTTTAGTGAAATCAACTGAAATCAATTTAAATTGCATATCATGCGTTTATCATTCCTTTTAGCATGATTGGGTACTTCAAAAATATGTTGAATTTGAATGAATTGTCTAAATATGCAAATTGTTTTTTTCGCGGAAAACCCCCAAGTTTTTGTCCCTAGCCGAGGGTCAAAAACTTTGAAAAATATTTGCATCGGCCTACTAAAATTGCATTGAATTGAGATTGAATACAGTTTGTTTTGTATATAATCTATAAACTTTTTTCAATCTTCGATAGTATCTTTAAAAAAGTTGCACATTATTTATCAATTTCATGAATCATCAAATCATGCACAAATCTGAATAAAATTATATTCAAAACCAGTTGATGAGCATTGCCATCGCTCGTTAAGTAATCATTTTGTCATTTTCAAACCACAATAAAATTGTAAAGTGTCGAAAATGAATAGCTAGTTCAACTTCAGTTGCTTTTGGCCATGATTGTACTGTTTGTCACTGTGGCATTGTTCCACCATGCCGTTCTCTCTCCAGTCTCGTCAGCAGATGAATTCAGTTACTATTCTATGGATCATGCGGGAAATTGTTCGACATCACCGTCAAATGTGAACATTTCTGAGTGTTGCAACATTCCCTTACCTTTTCCCACTAAGTGCATCGAATCATTTTCAAATGAGTCTGCTTTGGTAAGTTGGATTTATCTTAGTTGAACAGTATTTTTTGATTAATTTTTTGTATTTTTTGTACACACAGAGCACCTTAAACTGTACTTTTAGAGAAATTCTGGAGAAAATTGATGAAACAATGTTCACCAGCTTTGATTCGCTTATGATGGGACTAGCCTTGATACCAAAATATTGGGCAGCATCTCAAGGTTGCCTTTTCTGGATTCCTAAACTATCCGAGGACATCTATGATATTGATATGTTGCCTTTCTTGGATTGTATAAGTAAAAATCTTATACTGGTGAATTTAATAGTAAATTACCTATGATTTAAAAATTATTATTGTAAATAATAATTTTAGGAATGTCAATTAATAGGAGCAAATGAGAAATGTTTAAATGTGAACAAGTTTTTAAACACCCCATGTTCCTACAAGGCTTTTTTAAATCATCAGAACAATATGTCTTGAAATAATTTCACTGTTTATAATCAACTCTTCAAAATAGAACCATATTTTTAAAAACGATATCGACAAAAATTCGTTCCAGCTGTAAAACTATTTCCTATGCAGAACATAAATAAACTATGAAGTATTGATAGACTTTTAGTCAAATGTAATTAAAACTTGTGTCATGAAGAAAAAAATACGAGATTCTGATGAAATTTATATTCATGTATTATATTTGTAACGTTTCTGTGTTTGTTATAACTCTGGCTGAATTAAAGCTGTGGAGGACCTTTCATCAGGGACATGATGGGACATCCTTTTTCCAAATGGGCCTTTTGTTGTTCACACTCGGGATTTGCAGTCCAGAATGATTTTGGGCAGCTCTGAAAAAAAAAATAAAATTTAGTCAAACAAGCTCACCATCGGTCATAGCGATGTCTTCACCTTAAACATCGCGGTGGGCAGACATTCGAAAAATTCTCCCGCGATGACATTGCAACCGCTGCTGTCTTTCTGGGATCCCACGGCTGAAGCTTTCGTGTAACAGGATTCAACGGCACCTTGGGCCACCGTTTGCCACTCGGCGGAAGAGCCAACCAGTGAAGACACCTTGGACTTGGACGCATCCTTGCTGATGGCTCCGTTCGTCATCATACCGAGCTGTTCGAGAATACACTGGGCGATACACTGTCCGAGAAGATGTTTGAATAAATATTTTCCATTTTTAGGTTGATTCAACGTGATACTTACATTAGCACCTGGGGGTGGAGTTCCAGGTGTCGGTGGCGTCATGGGCATTGGAAATTTCTGCATGCACGATGTGAAAATCTCCCGAGATGGCATTACGTTCGGAACCTCACAGCATTCGCGAGGGTTTTTGGTGTTTGGTGGTGGGAAGCATTCCGGTTTGAATTGCTGAGCTGAAATCTGAAGCGAAGGAATAGTTTTGATTACCGTTTAGTTCATAGCTTAAAACATGATCTTTTTACAAGCACAATCAAATTTGTAGCCACTATCAAAACCGATGTCGCCTTCATGGTTGATGCTGGGTGGTGATGCTTTGGCTGTTGGTTTTACAATACAACTTCTGATTCTGGAAATGGCTATATAAATGAAACTGAACACCGGAAATCGCAGACCGTGAAATTGGTGAGATAGTAAGAAAAACAGCACATCTATAATTAGATTATTTGGTTTTGGATGAAAATATACATTATTCTACTATGCCTTCTAGCTATTTTTATTAAGTGTGGTTCGAACCCATCGTAGTGACTTGGCGTTTGATGTTGTCAGGTTTGGCATTTTTTCGATAGCAATTATCGTCATGGAAGTCATGAATGTCCCCAACTTGTCAGTTTTTTTTTAAACATTTTATATCTAGCTCTAAAGACACCTTAGCAAGGCGACATATGGTATGTTATAATTTACCTTAATATGTTAGTTGGGTTAAAAACTGCCACTGAATCCGCTTTATAAATGCCGGCCCCGATAATCTCCAAGGGTGTTCCCCTCAGGAACTGGGTAAAGGTTTACTTATTGACTTTATTCTGCAATAATTGTTTTTTCGACGAATAAAAAATCGTCAATACTTAGAAATTTTGAAAACTGATGATTGCTATACTTCTGAGCAGGTGTAAAATGCATTTTAAAAGAACTTTTTTCATTCAAATATCACGATTTTCTAAAAACCTTTTTTTTCTTTTAATCATAACTTTGCAACTATTTGAGCAAAAGACTTTCTACAGGTTGCATTTTATAGAAAATTGTCCAAGAAATTCGATAAAAATAAAATTTTAACCCTTAAATGCCCACTTATATTATATTCTAAGGTTTTTAGTATTAAAATTCAGTTTTGACCAGGTCCATATATTTTTATTTGTTTTATTTGATCACCATTGTGTTCCCCGGTTAATTTTACACAATTATCAATGTAGACCTCAAACTAAAATGAACTATTGGCGAGATACAGCGGTTTTACTGAAAAAAGTTTGATTTTTTGCTGCACTCTGTCCTATGAATTCACATCCGAAATAAGTTTCTCAATAATTCATTTTAGTTTGAGGTCTACATTGATTATTATGTAAAATTGACCGGGAAACACGATGGTGATAAAATAAAATAAATAAAAATATAAGGTATTGGTCAAACAGAATTTTCTATTATTGAATTCCTTGGACAATTTTCAGGAAATGCAACCTGTAGAAAGTCTTTTGCTCAAATATTTGCAAAGTTATGATTAAAAGAAAAAAAAGGTATTAAGGTATTTTAGTATTTTAGAAAATCGTCAAAAAAGAGAGCGATGCCAAAAATTAAGGGATGGTCCAATCAGCATCAAACTTGGGATTTCTGTTAACTATCAATAGATAAACGTTCCCTCCAAGTTTGGTCCAAATCGGTGAAGGTGGAGTCCAAAAGTGTACTCATTTGACATGGAATGACTTATATTAATAACATTGATATTAATGGCCAGAGTAGAGAGATATAAACTTCAAAACATATTTGTAACGGCCTTACTGAAAAATCCGATTCAAAGGTTTCAACGTTTGTTAAAAAGAGTTAACTATTCAATAATATGTACCATAATTGCAGGCATTATTTTTCTTAATATTTAAATACCGTAGCGATCTTGTAACAAGGGTTTAGAATTTTATATTGACAAAACAATTTTGATTACGCCCACTAGATTTTTACATGCTGCTGTTTTATATTTTGTCCATCATTAAAAGGACCCGACTATTATAAACTTTTGGCTAAATTGAGATTTTTGCTCCATGTGGTAGAAGATGCTCCAACGCATCTTCTGAAATTCGAATTTCACTTAAATGTTGTTTGGTTTTGACTGCCGATGCGGAAACCCAATCGGCTAATATCCCAACCCCCTTTAAATGCCGTGGCGAAGATTTGGTGACGAACAAAAAAAAACGTTTCTCTCGGAATACTTGATTTGACATAATAGCCGAATCTTCAATTATAGCGGTATACGCACTTCGGAAGGAACCGATCAAGAAAAAAAAACAAATGGGCAGCAGCAGCAGCGCAAGCAAGTCAGAGAGGGTGAAGAAAAGCCCCAAGAAATCGCTCCCTCTCCTTTGTTCTGCTGTTCGTAAAGCTGTTTCTTGACCCCTTTCCTTCCGATCTGCATACTAGCCTTATGGGCAGATAAGTGTTGTATATTTTTCTAAGGGTTAAGTAGTTTTACGAAAATAGCTCAAATTTTTAATTTGACGAGCTACTATTGGTCCAATATAAATATATTAACCAATGGCATCTAAAAATACTTTAAGTCTGCATGTCCATCCTATTGTTCGAGACCATATGGATTTAAAGAAAGAATGCAAGAAAGCCCAATAGAAAAACAAAGCATCGACGTTGTGCTCGCTTAGCGTATGAGACGCAAAACGTACATATTGTTATAGCTTTGAATTATTAATGGTTGTATACCGTTGACATAATTTCTTTATCTTATTGATATCCTGAAAAATGTTTTTATTTGGCATTTATTAGCCAATTTATGCCTAAAACCAATGGAATGATTTATTTAGCAGGCGTAAAATGTAATAAAACCAAGAGAGTATGTACTTTGAGGCAGCAGGAATTATATTTATTACAAAATGATGAAATTACCAAAGTAGAAATTTTCAATATGATGGTAAATTTTTAGGCTCAGTGTTATCATCTGGATTTAACTTCTATGTGCTTTGTTTCTTTTCTTTTAAGGTATGGCTTTCATCATGAAATAAAATATTTGCACGTTTATGAATTGCTGTTGATATATTGCGTTTATTATTACAAACGTTTGTTATATTACAATCTGTTACAATGAAGCAAGTGAGCAGCCTGAGGCTAGCTTTTGCTTCAATTGATTGCAGTCATTATTATTCGTCCAAGCTGCGGTAGGGCATTTCTGAAATTATCACGATTTTCATATTATTGACTCAAAATAAATTTAAGAAATGAATACCTGGACAAATGTTGAGCCAACGCAGTTGACAAACGCTTCTGGCAAGAAACTGCAACCGGCTCGACCGGGGGTAGCCGGGACGGGAGTGGCTTTAAGTGCGGCATTTGACGATACTGAACTGTGGCACTGTTCGACGATTCCGTCCACCAACGGGGCAAAGTTGGGATCGGCGCCAATCGTGGTTTTGAGGGCTTGCTTAACTGCATTCTTGTCAATTGCATTGTTTGTGAAAGCATTCACAGAAGTCAGCAAACATTGGGCAACACACTGAAAACAATATTTATTAGATGATTATTTGTTTTTCGTTTGCTGTTTGAGAATTTACATACACATCCCTCAGTTTTCTTGGTTCCAGGAGTTGGAGGAGTTTTTGGTTTTGGATTTTCGGCCATGCATCGATTAAGTACAGCCTGTTCTCCAATGGATGGCATTTTACAACAATCGTTCACAGTTTTTTTGTTTCCCTGAGAGCACGTGGGATTATCTGGTTCGGGTTGAGCTAGCACCTGTATTTAGGAATTGAAACTTTTATATTTTGGAAAAAAAATCTATTTTCAAAATTATATTACCACCATAAACATGGTCACAGTTGTTAACAGCGCGGTGATGAATTTTGCCATTTTGATGATATTTCGTTGCAACACCTTTGGTATCTGAGTTACAACTTTGACTCCGTTGTTTATTTATAGCTGTTGATTCAATAACATATCTACGTGGAAAACATAAAAAAAACAATATTTGACAACAATGGTTGCTCTTTTTGTGATGGCTTAGTCATAGAAATGATGTCATTGAAAATTGGGCTCATTGCACCGGAAGTTTGCAAAAAGTGCCCTTGATGAGTTAATGTTTGTGGATTAAAATTATTTTAGCTTACCTTACTATAAAAGTCCAAATATTTTTCAATCGAGGAACAGTTTCTAGTGAGAATCAAATCCGAGCCAAAGCCAAAATGTTCCATCCGTGGATTATTGCTCTTTCATTCCTCGTTAGCTACGTGAGTTCTCCGTATGATTTGGTGTTTTTTAGTTTTCTTAAAATTGTTGAAATCAGATTTCAGCTCATAGTGCTAAACCGGACCCAACGTGCTTTATGCTGAAAACTACCAAGCGCTCTGATGATTGCTGCCCTACTCCGGATGTGGTCGATGAAGCAGTTGTTGAAAAATGTATTGCGCAACTGGTGAAATCAGCGAACACAACTGGAAATGCGGAAGAAATTTATAAGGTTCGAGGACATTGTCTGTTTTAGTTGTTATTATGATCTCACCAAAATCTTCCAATACTTCCATAGTGCATTACGGACTGCACGGCCAAAGAGTTGGGTCTGGTAAAAAACAATGCAGTTGACAAAGATGCCTTCAAGCAGCTGCTGGTCAAGACTCTTGGCAAAGAAGCTGATTTCAAGCCCGTCGTCGAGAAAGCGTTTGAAGATTGCCATCAGAAAATGTCTAAAATTCCTGAACACGAGTTGCTCAAACCGGCGACGTGTGGTTTTGCACCGTATTATCTGATGAACTGTGTAGAGTCTGAGATTTTCAAGGTAAAGTTGTTGGTTTTGCGGCATTAGGCACTAACTAAATTGTTTATTTTGTAGAACTGTCCAGCCTCCAAGTGGACCGACAGTGCCGATTGTTCTGAGCTGAAAGGGAAAATAAACAATGGATGTCCCTTCATGGCTATTGTTAAGGATGAAGCAAAGTAAATTACTTTTGGTTTAAAAGCAAACGATTTTATTGCTGCTAATTACAGCAAGTTATTTTTTTTCAATTTTATGTGGTTCAATAAAAAATCAATCAAATTTTAAATGCATTTTATTATTTTATATAGACATTTTTGTTTCTAACACAACAAAAAAAAAAAACTAATTACGAGAATTGAACTCACGCCAGATAGCCTAGCTAAAATTGCTGGCGTTGCGCTACCCGTTAACCAACTGAGCTATCGAAGCTTCTTTTAGAAGTCGCATTAAGGAAAATAAAAACAATTGTAGTATTAGAAACTCATATATGCCGAGTAGCAAAAGCATTTAGGGCCAGACGGAATACATCGAGTTTATAATTTACATCAGAATTAATTTTACAATTATACCATTTCATATTGGAATACATCATATATCATATCAAGCATCATTATGTGGAATTCAAAACATAAGTTGAATTTGGATTTACGTGGTGATCACTTTTTTAATGTTGTTTTAATAGCCACATTTTTTTTATTATTATTCTGTTGTATAAACTGACATCAAGATTCTCAAAAGGAGATTTCAGCATTCAATCATGAACAAAGACAATTATCCGCCATTTTATGAAAGTAACTCACATATTTAAAATAAAGGACTTGGATGCACAAGTATGTGTAAACGAGAGAGAAGAGATATTAGCATTCATGTATGTGTGGATGGGAGAGGAGAGACATTAGAATCCAAGTATGTGTAAACGGGAGTGAAATGAAATTTAAAGTACTTGTTGCCACTCGTTTGCATTTTTGTTTTAATGGATAAAATATGTTTATAAAAAATATTTCTCAAGATACCTGATACAAATTTAAATTTTAACTGCACCCAAGGATTAATACCTTTAAAAAAATGAGTTCTCAAAAAACCAAAAAGGCAAAAACAATTATTTGGGGAATTGAACCCGATACCATCGATTGGTAAGTTTTACGCTGCGATTGGTGCTATTTGAGCTAATATTTAAAATGGATTTTTTCGGCAACCTGGGTAGTATCAGTTTCTGGAGTTTACACATTTTCTCAGAGTAACTCAAAATTTGAGTTACTCTGACATTCGATATGTGCAATATCTTTTCAAACATTAACGGGAGAGAGAAAACCAAATGCATTCAAATCGTAGGAAGGTGGGTTGCACATGATTATCCTGTTTGCCTGATCTTCATAACCCAAAGGTGTGTTTTTCGACTAAGTCGTTTTTGCGCGCGCTAGTGTGTTGTGATTTTGTTCCGTGTTTTGTGTTTCCCGTTTATGTAATCCGTGCTGTGATCCTGAGTGTGTTTCCTGGTTGTGTTTCCTGATTGGATATTTGGCTGTTGTTCGAGTTTCCAGGTAAAATTATATCCATTTAGTAATTTTGAAATTGAATGATTTGTTGTAGGTGATTTGTGAAGCCATTTCCATGGTGCAATGAATTTTTTCTGCAATTTTTTGCGAAGTACATAAATGCAAATATTCGTTGAATTACAATTTCAAATTAAAACCAAACACTTTCGAAAGCGTATGATTATTTCTTTGTTAATTATCGAATATAGAATAGGATCGATTGTAGAACAAAGAATAAAAAAGCAATTGATGTGAGGCCATTTTGCATAATTAACAAAGGTTTTTTTTTGTGCGTGAAAAAACCAGCTAATGTTCTTGCGATTTGGTCTCTTTTGTTTGAAAATTATTATAATCAGAAAATGTTATATGTTGTAGTTTTTACGTTTAGCTTATTTTTTAATAAGTGTCATTTGTTGTTATATGTAAATGCAAAATCATTTCAATTATCAAATTATGTAGTGGCCTAGTATGTGTCAGGAAACTTAGTTGTCTCAACAAACCTCAAGTTTTACCATATTTAACAAGCTTGTTTCAATCTGTCCAACTGGCTCAGACGGTTGGCGGATCGGTCCGTTAAGAATATTTTGTTTCACATAAGCCAGGTTCGATTCCCAAAGGCAGCAATTTTTATGTTTCATAACTTTTGCGTTTTTTACTTTTCTTTAATGGTTCGATTCCAGACGGTCCCGGTAGCATTTTTCGAGATGAGATTTATCTGATTACGCCTTCCGTTGGAAGGGGAAGCTCAGTCCAGGTGTATAAGTCGTCTCCCTGGGTCCTTTCCCGGTGGAGTCACTGGTAGGCAGTTGGACTCACAATCCAAAAGTCGTCAGTTCGAATCCCGGTGTGGTGGATGGAAGCTAACGTGTAAAAAGAGGTTTGCATTTGCCTCAACAATCAAGCCATCGGACACTTAGTTTGGAGAAGGAATCTCTCAATCGAGAACGCCAAGGCAATGGTGTAGAGCGAATAATTTCATTATATATTTTATTTATTTATTTTAGTGGGTTCTTAACAAATTCTTTAAAGTTCTTTCAATATATTTTTTTAGATAGGGCTAATACCTATGATTTAGATTAATGATTAGATAATATTTGAGACTTATTGAGAAAATAGATATTAAAAATCTTGCAAACATTTTTTATTATGAAAATAATTCAAAAAGCATGTTTTGGCTCGAGCAATTTGCTTGGTTTGGAAAAATATAAGCCACTTATCTGAAGATGATTATGATTGTTAAAAAATAATTTCGTTGCGATCGACCAATCAAATTTCAAATATGCGGCTTCCGCACAAACCTGCAACATAAAAGTGTTGTAAAAAAATCAACCGAGAATCAGGCCAAATCAAATCAGGCACCGTTCGTGATAGTCAAGGCACGTAATAAAAAAGGGTGCAAATTTTTCGGGTCTAGAAGCAACGAATCTCTAGTCTGAGATTTGTCATTTGTCATTTCCCAAGCAAAACAAACTCAGGAACAGCAATTCACAGCACAAAAAGTGAAAATTACAAATCTCTGACTAGTGACTCGTAATCGGGCTGTAGGGGACAAATTTGGATGCTTCAAATGGCAAACGGTGGGGTTTTTTTGTCCTCTATCTGATATCCAGAAAATTCCCCCCCGAGGGGTCAAACTGGTTCTGGGACAATCCGGATTGTTTTATGGTTTTGTTCCGAAATCGATTTTTTTTGTATAATAAATAATATATATAAACATTGTATTTTTTTTGAAATTTGTTCAATAGAGGCTCTTATAACATAAAACAACATTTTTTTTTGAAATCTATGTTCAAAAATAAATGCTTTGATAAGTTTAACTTAAAAAAAGTAAATTATAACCACTTTTTATATAAACTTACTAAAAAAAGTTACCAGAAGTTAAAAACTTTCAGAAACTAAAGTACTTGAAGTACTTGTATTTGACAAGGCATCAATACTTACTTAAAAAAATCACTCAAATCGATTAGTTTTATTAGGGGTACGGACAATTAATTGACCTCAATTTTTTTTTCAATAAACAATTTTTGTATTTTTTAAGAATACGTTTTTTTACGAACTCAACGATAGGATTTTGAAGAGGACATTCTGCCGCGTTGATTAACGTATAAAAGTTGATACTTTAGTCGTTTTTATGTACTTTTACACCAAAAAAGTTTTCGTACAAATATTTGACATACTGTATGCAACATAGATGAGTTTATAAATGTCTAATCTTTTGGTTGTTAAATAAATAATTATTTTCGGACATAACATAATTTTACACTGGATTTACAGCAAAAATTGTTTAATTTCATCCTGTAAAATCGCCATAATCATTCTCCACAATTAATTTCCAGTCGATCACAATTCTGTTCATCATGCTCGTCCCAGTTAACCAGCTTGAACATCGGTCGGCTCGGCTTCATGAAGTAGGACTGCTTCTCGTTGATCAGCACCTTGGAGAATTTATTCAGCACTACGGCCTTGGTGGCCGCCTTGCGCAGCCGGTCTACCGGATTGTCAGTACTGTTGGCCGTTCGTAGTCGGGATTCGTGCAGCATCTTGCGTCCGTAAACCTTTGCGATGCGGTGGTACCCGATGCTGTCACAAATCTCCTTTATTGTCTGGTCGTCGTACCTGACGTCCTTCGGGAAGCACTTGGAGTGCCAGATACCAAAGCTTTGCTTCATCACTTCACCGTAATTTCTGTTTAGAAAGGTAAAATGAGAAATTTAAGCATTGGTTGAAAATTAGATTTTTTTTGTTCTTACGTTTCAGTTGGATTCTGTTGCAATGCGTAGCAGAATTTTTCATCCTCACTGCTGGGACAATCGATCTCGCCGTCACAAACGAAATCAAATGGAACGCAGGTGCCACTCTCGCCACATCGGAAGCTGTTTGTGGTACACTTGCACAGCCGAGGGTTCTCGTCCGATTTGTCCCAGCAATTGCGGAAACCATCGCAGATTTTCGATGGATCGGTTATTCTATAAATAAATAATAAAAATGGTTAGCTTGTAATTATAGTGAAATTTTAAAACAAATAGTTACTTCAAGTACGTGTAACACGAACACTCGTGCGGTTCATCAGACAAGTCTCCACAGTCGTTATGTCCGTCGCAGAATCGATTCTTGGCCACACATTGTCCGGTGTTGCACCGGAACTCAGCCGGACGGCACGCGGCGATAGTTGAGTTGTGGTTAGCGCACAATTCCGGCAGTTCATCAGAACCGTCGTTGCAGTCTAGCTTTCCATCGCAGAGCATCGCCTTTTCGATGCACTTTCCATACCGACAACGTGTTCCCGCGCACGGAGGTGAATTGAATTCATAGTCACACTTTTGATGGCCCAACACGTGCTGTATGTCATCGAAAAACTCTTTTAGTGAAATTATTTTAACAACGTCGTTGAATCCACAAAGGCCGTGTTTGTTCTGGTAGAAGCCGACCGGATACCAACCGGAAAGTTTAGTTTTGCAAACGATTACACCGGAACGGGTTGCAGCTGAAATTGTAACATATGGTAATGTGGTAGACAATTTAGATTTTTAATAATGTTTACCTTCAGAATAGCAGTGCTCTGCATGGTAGTAGTCACGCTGAGGATCACGCTGATAACAAATATGCTTTTCTGGGGTACAGTCGGTCATGTTGAGATGCACTCTGAGAGTTCGAGTCCTACCTAGCTTATCTTGGCCAACGGCTAGACACTGATTGTCTTCGATGTTGTGATTTCTGCAAAAAAGTTATTTTAGAGAAATGGAAAAAAGAACACTATGCTGATTTTTTCTACTTTTCAGGGATGAACGTTGGAAGTACATGGCGAGTGAAATTTAGCTTCCTCTCCAAATGTAGCATTACCACTTTTGCTTCAGGCAAGAAATGGTAGCAATCTACACGCGAAACTTGTTCGTACGGTCCAGCTATTTTCAAGTACGATTTGGCTCCTCCGACTACCACTGAGATATAGTCGTGCTTCAGATTGATTAATCTCATGCACGAACTGTCCACGATAATCCAATTGACGTCGATCACAACGGCGCTGCACAGGAACAATCCTTCAAAATAAATGTCCGCGTTCCACGGCCAGTCATAATCATCTCCGAAATTCTCGATAATCTCAATGTGTGCATTTTCATGGAACGTAATATGCGGATGTAAATGCGGATTTTCGATGGGATTCTTTGGATGAATGTTGATCTGTACTGGAAGCTCTTTGTGCTGATTTTCAAAGTGGCTAATTTCGTGCTCGGTAGCGTTGATGTACGGAACGCAAACGATTCGCAGTGCCTTGCAGTTTGGCTCCGAGGACACGTTTTGGTAAGACTTGATCAGAAGAGAATTCGTATCGAATGATAAATCAGTCTCGGTGTCACCCAGTATTACGTTGGAGTAGTTTAAGTATCCGCTAAAAGAATGTTAAAATTTTAAATCAGTTATATTGTTTAAAACGAATATTGCATCAACTTACGCAAATCCAAGTATTGAACAAATCTTCCCAACTGCTTCGGCTGTTTTGTTCGTGATCTCTATTCCACACATCACATTCCATACGCCTTTTGTATTTTTCGTAACAAATCCTTCATGGTTAAACATTGAAAGTCCGTTCGCATCGAAAATAACTCGGCGGCCGTTGGTCAGTGCAACTGAAAATATTTTTTTATTGAATAAACCTTCTTACAATTTTAATTTTATTTAATTTTATTTCTACGTCTCATTTACCATCGCTAAGGTTGGTAATATAATGTTTAAGAAAAAAAAAAAAAACAATGTTTTTATTTAGTAAACTAAGTTTTTTTAAAACACATATAAATTTTAGGTAAAATTGTTAAAAAGTCACAATTTTGCATGAAATTCGTTAAAACTAGTTTTATTTATAAAATTGTCGATTCACATTGCATTTTTCACTGAAATCGAAGCACGAATCAAAAGTTTTCTAATTTTATATGAAATTTGTTCTACTGAAAATGGCTATCAATTTGAAAATTATTTTTAATCATATTTCAAAAGCACATAATATTTATTATTTGCAAACTTATTTTACTTTCTCCTGATGGAAAACTGTCCAAAGAATCCGAAAATGCATTATTCTTCTTGAAGTACTTTGAACACTTCTCTACCAAGGTCAGTATGATTCCATAGCATTCCATACATATTTAATTTGGGGTGTACCCAATTTGGCATAATGGACATTTAGCATAACTTGTTCAAAAACCATCAGGGACGTTTGGTATTATGGACGCTTGGCATAATAATTGCTGTTTTTGTTCTGTTTATTTTTTTTAAGAATAATAATTTATACTTTTTTTCTTTTTTTAACAGATAATTTCACTTTAAGAGATGATGATTATTTTTCAAAACATCAAGTACCTCTGTTATTGTTTCCCAACAGAAGTATTGTAAACCTTTTTTTTTAATATTTCTCAATACGAATATCTGTTGCGAACAGGGACAGCTGTTTTAGCCTTGTTAGATATTTATATTTGGCTATATCCATAGCAACAAAAATAGCGATTTGGTTTCCAAATTTCAAGCTTTTAAGTGCTTTAGAAACTGCAGTCACCCGTGTCGCGCCAGTTTACGGTAAAGCTTTTTAATGCAATTATCCTACATTTATTCAATATTTACATTTAAAAAGAAAAAAATCTAAATTTTGTACATTTTTCTCCTTTTTAGATATTTTGCCGCTATTTTTATGCGGTTTTCCTTTTATATTTAAAACTCAACCTAATAAAGTGATGTAAGTTTTTGTCATTCTTTAAATATTTTGCAAAATGTGATGAAAATTAAGTTTTTAAAGCAATTTTTTTTTTATACAAAAACTTAAAGAAAGAAAAATCTCCCAAAAAACTTTTATTCTATTTTTTGCATTTTTTTTTTATATTTGACAAATTGAGTTCATTTATGAAATTCTCCCTTCTTTTATTCAAAATTTAGCACATTTTGCCATTATTTTAATGTTGCATTTGCATTTTTTTAATGTATTTTCCTTACTTTTTTTTAAATCTATTTGCATTTAAGTGTATTTTATACAATTCACCCTTCTTAATAAAAATACATAAATATTTCAATTTTTAAAAATCAACAGAGGAAAAATGTGCAGAATTGAAGAGAAATGTTTCAAGAGTACACCTTAAAGAAATTTATCTTTCTTCAAAAAGCAGGGAAATTAAATTAAAAACTTAATTGCAAAAATTTAAAAAGTAATTTAAAAAATCTACATCCCTTTTTTAAGATTGAATTTGAAAAAAGGGAAAATGTAAATCTTTTGAAAGATTTTCCCTTCTTCAAGTGAAATTTCGAATAAAAGATGGGAAATTTGCATTGAAAAAGCTCAATTGTCGAAAATTTTAAGAGTATTTTTTTGTGAAAGATTAAAAAAAGGGGAAAATTTACATCTAATACGGGAAAATACAGAGAAATTCGATTTTTCGAAAAATAAGCATATTCTCTAGAACTAATATTATTAGAAGAGAAAAAAAAACACTAAATTTTAATTTTTCAAAATTAGAACTACTAATTTAGCAAAATAAACAAAAAGCTTGTAATAATTATGCCAAATGTCCCTGATGTCTTGGACTAATTATGCCAAACGTCCATTATGCCAAATATCCTTCTGGAAAACCCATTATGCCAAATGGGGTACACCCGTTTTACGGCATTAAGTATGATTTATCGACTTACGACAATCCAGTTCATCTTCGTGGAGAGGGCAGTGTGGGCTATCGTCGCAATACTGCCTCTCATCGATGCACATTTTACTCATTCTACACGAATATTGTCCGGCTAGGCAAGAAACTGCAATGGTAAGTTTGTTAAGTTACACTTGCAATAATCTCGAGAAAAAGCACAACTTACAGCAATCTTTTTCATCGGTTTGATCTAGACAGTCCGTCTTTCCGTCACAGATCAAAAAGTTGTACTTGTTCTGCAAATAGTCTCGGCATGTACAATTCATCTCATCTGTTCCGTCCTCACAGTCGATGACTCGATCACAGTAATGGGCCAAATTAATGGTTTGATGAATGCTACAACACAATTTATTTCGTTGAAAACCACCTAATAGAGCGAAACTCTTTACTTACTTTTTACAACTGAACCGCTTGTAACGATATGTTTCGTTGAGGTTTGAATAGTTTTTCAAAGACGTGTGCAAATTGTTTGCCGACAGCCGGAACTGATTCAAGCGTCGATGCCTGGCCTCGTGCATGTCCACCAGCTGTCCGAAAAATGGATGTAGTTGTGCGATTCCAGTCGATTCTCGGATTTGGGTTTCACTCTGTTCTAGATCGTGGCCGTGATGGATGGGTTCAATGGGTTGAGCTTCTAATTGGGTGGACGTTTCAGTGATTTCTTGAAGAGGTTGAATCGTCGTTTCGAGAGTTGCTTCCGTGGTGAACTGTTCTTGATCTTGTTCATCCATCGGTGATTGTACCGACTCTTCAGTTGTGTTCTCGTTGGTCAGGCGGCTTGACGGCACATGAGGATGTAAATTTGTCAATGTTTTGTTCACCTGAATCCACACAGGTTCGGTAACTGGAGTTGTGTCTGCAGCTGTAGTTGAAGCAGTTGTACTGGTAGATTCTGTCGTTGATAGATTTTTAGCAACTCCTATTACTGCTTCTGTAGCTTCTCTTGTACGAATGGTTGATGTATGTATCGATGTATCACTTACAGTTGTGTGATTGACAGACGTGGCACTTTTGCCGGTAGTGGTCGATAAAGTCGTTTGTTGTACCGTCGTAACACTGCGACTGGTGGTGTTTGTAAGTGTCGATTTGTAAGTTGTGGTCTGTTCATTGACCTCCGACTTTGGTGTACTATCATCAACTGGTGAAACAATAATGTCGCTTGATGCAATCGCTGACAATTGTGCCACTGGTTCTTCTGCCCTTGCTGTTGCAGGTTTTGTGGTTGAACTTTTCGATGTGGTTGGGACAGAAGTTGTAGCATTTGCTGCACTTTCCGTAGTAGTACGGTTCAAAAAAATACCAGTCATTTGGTCTAACGGGCAGTGAAGCTCATCTTCTCCACCCAGGCAATTTACAACTCCGTTGCATCTTTTTTCGACTGGCAGGCAAACTGGAGAACCCCAAGTACAGTGGAATCCGGGACATGTAAGACGGGCAGTCATGTGTGGGGGAGGTTCATGAACTTTTTGGTGAATCCATTCGATGTACAGTGACACTCTTGTGTAGACACCCGGTTCGTTTGCTCTTGCACATCCTTCTCCGTGGCTCACTACACCGGCCAAGTACCATTCGTGTGGATTCGTAATGCTTACACACACGAACGGTCCACCAGAGTCACCCTGACAAGCATCCTGGCCGCCGTCTTCCTCTGCAGCGCAAATTTCTAGTCCTTCTCGATCTGACTTGTGTTTGCAATAGCTTAAAATTGGAACCGTTACTTGCTTGAGGTGGTCAGCTAAAAAAAAACAGTTTATCAGACTAAATGTAATCCAGAATCGTTAAACATCGCTTACGTGCCCCTCCATGTTCTCTGACTGCTCCCCATCCAATGGCCGTGCAAAGTGTTCCCGGTTTTGGTCCCCACTTCCAGTCGCGATCGTTGGTTGTTCGATGTCTGTCCGGTAGGCAGATAGGCCGAACCCATCGGTTAAAGCCGAACGGACGATCTGAGCGCATTAGACTGATGTCGTTGATCATCTTCTCAGCGCTGTAACCCTGATGAACGATCACATGCGTTACCAGCGACACTTGCACGTGAGCGGCGTAGCTGTGCTTCCGGAGCATTCCAGCTCGAAGTTCGTAGTAATGCTTGTGGTAGTTGTCGCAGCAATGTGCCGCTGATATTATCTACGAGGGGGGATAAAGTTAAATAAAGAATTACAGTTACAGTCTTGATCTTGGTGCGATCTTTACCCAATGTTCATTGAAGATGCTACCGCCGCAGTGGAATCTACCGTCTCGGAAAATGGCCACGATGAATGGGAACGCGGAGGGTTCGGAGTATGACCCACCCACAATTCGGGTACTTTCCACGACTTCATCAGCGTTGGCACGTTTGTTGCGGATCTTGATGCGTGCACTAGGGAACTCGTTCAACTTGGTGGTGCCACACTTGGGCTGTGGACAAACTACGTAGGTGAAGAACCCATTGCACGTTTCAAGAAACTCGGGATGGAACACGTGCGGACTTTGCAAACTCGGTTGGATGAATGGCCCCGCCAGATGACCTTGGCGTTGGGTTATTTGTGGATCGTGATCGAGTGGGCCAATTTCAGACTCGCATGCATCCCGAGCTAACACGGTGGGATTGTGGCAAACGGGATACCATTTTCCTTTATGATTTCGGTGCAAAATACCGTGGCTGTGTCCGACTGCAAAAGCCAACGGACTACCTAAATCCTTCACCAGCATGGTACAATCGTGCTCGTCTTTTCTGTTCAGGCAGTTGTCAAACCCGTCGCACTTTTCAATAGCTGTGAAACACATCGCCCCGGACTTGTGCGCAGCATCATGTTCCGCAGCGTTGCTGAAGCACGAGAAGGAAAATTTGTCACATCCAAAGCATCCCATTTCATCCTCCCCGAGAGGGCAATCGGCATAACCGTCGCAAAGTCGTTTCTCCGAAATGCGCGACAGACAAGAGCAATGACTCTCATCACTTCCATCCAGACAGTCGGTTTTTGAGTCACACCACTCTGTGTTCCGGATGCACTGTTGTCCATTTGCGCAGGGAATCCAGCCACGTACACAGTGGCGTCGTCGGTTTCCGTGAGCTCGTAGCGAGTCTTGATGTGGTGTCGGTTCGGTTCCCGCTGAAACATTTCCGCTCGTAATTCTCGGCTCAATGCCGTCATCGTTTGGAGTTGGCTGACTGATCGCTCGTGACTGGTAACTTTCAGTAGTCGCCTTTGCTGGTACAATGTTACAAATCAGCTGGGAACCAGGTGGTATTTCTCCAGCAGACCGTTGGCCCGGGATATTGTGGATGTTGACTGGAACGTTGATTATGCCTGTAGGTGAATGGAAAAAAGGCCTTAGTGAGTAAAATTCCGAAATTTCGTGTTAAGCACCAACCTTTCTCGTGAGAACGTGGCTCAATGAGACCATCAATATTAGGATCATTCACTAGATAAGGTGGATATTTTTTGAGTTGTCCTTTTAAGAGGGGGACGAACATTTGTTAGTTAAAAGTGGCAGAAATACATCATGCAAACTTACCGCCAGGATTAGTTTGAACTCCACCGTACCCTGGTCTCACAGCTCCGTATTGCTGAGGCATTTGGTAAAAGCAAAAGTGATTGGGAACAAACCCTCCGTAAGCCGAATTGAAAGACACGTGCGAAGATGCCTTCAGCGTTTCACCAGTTATGGGTATATTCGGTTGCCCAAATCCACCTGGACCAAACTGTTGAGCCTGGAAGTTGTGATGATTGCTTGAAACCGTCTTGAGGGGCCCTTGCTGGCTGGGTTGGTTGCGGAATTGATTGCAAAGTTCCAGAAATGGTCCACTCGCTCCTAACGTGGCCATCTGCTTTGTTGTGCGACTGTCCGGTGCTTCAATCGTGGTTGGAAATCTATGATCCACATAATCGTGATTATATTGATAACGGTTGCGGGAACGTGCCATAATGAAGTCATGAATGTCCTGTGGTTCCGTCGAGTGATCGCCCAGCTCCTCGTGAATCGGGTGCGCGGGTTGCCCAAATTGGCTATGTAGAGTATCGATGGTCGTATCCGGGATGTTTCTCTGCGGACTGGATGGTGCTTTGGGACTGCATTTACGAGACTTTTTGAATAGAGCGGTATCCATCAAGTCGTCCAACGTTTGAATGCATTCGTCGACATGCGGTCGATGGTCTTCTGCTTTATACGGTGAATTTGTTGAATGGCTTGGCTTGGCAAATCTAAAATCACCGGGAGCAGGTGTCGATGAATGATTGGTTTTTGTACAATTCTTATTTGTGACGTTCCCGGTTTTGAACTCTTCTAACGTTTCAAGCAGTTGATCTAGATTTTTGACGCAATCAACTGTTACCGGATTGTGGTAAGCTGGATTGAAATGTTCCGACTGTTTAGAATCATTCATGAAGGTTGATTTAATAGATTGGATTAAATCATCCAATGTTTGTACATCGGCACGGAGCGTTGCGTTGTTTACTTGAAGTGTGCTATTACCTTTTTGCTGAGATGACGGAAGACTTGTGGTAGTGCCCATAGTTTCAGTGACTAGCTGCATATTTGATGGCATTGCATGAACTGTTGGCCAATTGGACGGTTGCGCTACATCCGGTTTATCTTTTTTCATAGTTTTTCTCTCACCGTTTTCATCTGAATTTTGATCTTCCTTGTATTTCTTGTGATCTTTCTTTGGAAAGCTGTCACTCAGTTCCTTTGCCAGATCAGCAGATTGCTTATCTTGAAAGTCATGAATCAGATTGCTCATAGCAATGAAATTCTTGTTGATGCCTTCGGAGAGCTTTTTCAACTTTTCATAAATTTTCTCACAGTCTCTTTCTTTCGGAATTTCCTTTTTGCATCGGCTGTACTCATTTTCTAACTCTTTGATAGCTGAAGCGTAACGTTTATCGCGTAAGGACCGTCGTTTTCGCCGTTTCAATGATCGAATAATATCATTGTGTTGAGTTTGTTCATTTTCTAAAGGAGCATACAAAATTCGTAAGGTACGTTTCGGTTGAGTAACCACTTCGGGAGATACAGCAACAAAACCATGTTCGTTTGATTGATCCTCTTCTTTATCGAGTTGGTTGTGATCAACTAGTGATATTCGATTATCTTGTTCGATGTCTCTTTTGTTTCTGTTGTTGTGCTCCGCTTGTATTCCCAACAAGTTAAAAACACTACTCAGCAGATTCCGAATAGGTTCTAGCACAACATCGGAGATACTGTTGGATGAGGTAGAATGAATTTCACTGCGATATGTGAAAATAAACGAATTTCCTTCCAAAGAAACTGGTTTGGGTGCTGGAAGTATAAGTAATTCTTAGCATACCATAGTAATTCGGAGAACTAATTTGCTTACCTGAAAAGGTATTCGTTAGATAAACACTTAACAGGCCAGCAATCCAGAACAGCGCGCCGACCGTTACCAGTACCAAGCCGAGAAGACTTAACCGCTTCAACATTATTTTCTTGCGACATCGAAGTGAATCAACTGTGGAAAATGAAGAAGCAGAAAGTAAGTTTTCCACTACTTAAGTTCAAACGGGGTGGCTTGTTTTCGATACACACTCAAGTTTAGGTTGACCTAGTTTTGGAACATTGAAATTGCACTTGCTTGTCAGCAGTTTTAAGGGGGCTCAAATTTTAACTTTACAAACGTGAATTAAACAAACACTATGCGGAAGCACATTTTTGTACAGCTGTTGGCACTTTAAGCTAAAGGTGACATTGTTTTGCCTCTCCAAGCTTTTCACATTCCAAATTCGGTATTGAAGTTAAATTTAAAATTTATGAATAAGGCTAGAAACTGCGGTGGATGTCACAAAAACCGATTGATTATGTTAAACTGTTTTGCATATGACTGTAAATTGTTTTGAACGACGAAATTAGTCCGTAAAAACGTTTTTCTTTAAAAAAAATCGTAACAGTTTATAATTTGTATCGATTCACTTTTTGAACTGTTTTGAAGATAATTTGCTTCATACCTTTTTTACTTTTCTGTGGTTTATCCATCTTTCACCAAATTTTAAATCCCAAATTTTAAATCCAACACTATCTTCAACCACTCAGTCTTATGCCCTCACTCGCCTCTTCTGGCTCACACTTTTTCGACCATTTCAAAACGCAACCACGACAGAACTGAAGAAGCTCGTTCCAACCTGGGCTCGTTGAGCTTAACTTTTAGCTGAGCCAAGCTCGAGCCGCGATGTTTTAGTTTGCGTTTGCTTCCTGCAAAAACAACGAAGAGTGACGAAAAAAAAGTTATTAATCTGTTTATGTTTATGTCAATGATTTGAACTTTGAGAAGTACCTGACACTAAATAAAATTTGGCTTTGGGATGGTCAAAATAACTAGGCGGTATTTTTTTCATATTATTTTTTTATATTTTTTAAACCATTTTGCTTTCTTTATTTTCAAAATTTGTTTTTTCATAGTTTGCTGTCTTAAATATAATTTATTTAAAGATAATATTTTCAATTACTTTTTATTCAGTTTAACTCAATTTTGCGCTCTGTTTCGCTGCATTTTACAACTATTTACAAAATAATACATGTGAACCTTGTCAACTTGCTTTGCTTATCGCAAGTATTATACGGTAGTACCAACCAAAATTGATAATTGTAGTTTTTATTGTTTGTCGCGGGAAGAAATAAATAGGAGGAAAAATTCAATAAATAATGCGAAACAAGTTTATGTTTTCAAAATGTTGTCTTGCGTTCGGAAGAATTTTGACATTTATGTGCTTAAGTTTTATGTTTTGCTTGATTGTTTGTATATCTCTTTGCCATTTATTTAAAAGTTTTGTTTTATCCAAATTATTTAAAAGTGTGTTTGTCATTTCTACACAAGGTAAAATCATTGCCGCATTTGTTAATGTCTATATTTTGCGTTTGGGTTTGGATTTTTGTTTGCATTGTGTTTGTTTGAGTTCGATTTTAAGTTATCTGGATTATGTTTATCTGATGATTTTGTATAAAATTCCATTTTACGCGTTGTTGTGTATTTTGTAATTTTCTTGTTGACGATTGAACCCAAACCATTATTACTTTGATTGATTTTGGATTTTGCAAGATTGTAGTGGTTTCATTTCGAAATAATAGTATTTGTATTCATTTATGGTATTACCAAGTATTGCTGAGTTGTCAAAATTTAACCAAAAAAATGATTATATTTGAGGAACGGTCATAACCGTTGATGTTGTGGATTGATGTCTGACCTTTGCTAAACTAAATAACTATCTCGTTATGCTTGGAACTTTTATTCGCGAGAGGAACCAAAAACTGTTTCCCATAATTTCGAGGATTTACTTCTTGTTTCATTTTAATGACATCTGATATATAGAGAACAGCAAAAAAAATGTGTTGGAAACTGAATGGCATAGACTGTAAAAATAATAAAATTAGCCTTCTTCCTGCAAAAAATCAGGAAGCAAAATGAGAAAGTGAATCATGATTAAAGGAACAAAAGCTGGCTATGATTCTATTGTTTTTTAAATGTATAAAAATACTGGCCTTGTTTCATCGCCATCTTGATTGACCGATTCATGTGCTGTGTACTTATATTTTTACAGTGAAATCATAGGTCACTACGTTGAAGCCGTTTATTTGTTAGTTTTCTCTCCGAACGATTACTAGATCTTTTACTGCTTTACGCAATTTTTAAGTTAATATTTGATCCAGATTGTGTTATGTTTTCAAAATACAGGTTGAGCAATTCTCTACGAAATCGGCCGATTTCGACTATTTTATGATTTGGCTCAAACTTTGTGGAGGCCTTTCCTATGACCAAAGAAGCTATTTTGTGTCGTTGGTTCACCCATGCAAGTCTCCATACTATTTTGGCAACTGTCCATACAAAAATGGTACGTTAATATATAAACAGCTGTTACTTTTGAGTGAATTTTCTGATCAATTTTTGGCAAAGTTGTAGGTATTGGTAAGGACTATTAAGAAAAAAATATGTACACGGAAAAAAAGTTGTCGATTTTATTATTAACTTTTTTTTAACAAAAACTCAAATTCCCAAAATATGTATTTTTTGATTTTCGAGATTTTTTGATATGTTTTAGGGGACAAAAACCCGCATTTTTCCAGCTATAGAGAAGTATGTTTAAAAAATCTGCCGCCAAGTTTTGAATTTTTGAAAAAAATGTGTTTTTGGAAAAAAACTAAATTTTATGCAAAAAAAATTACCTCAACTTTTTATGTAAAATTAAATTTGCAATCGAAAAGTACTTTACAGATTTTTTGATAAAGGGTACCGTTTTCAAGATATTGCCACCGAAAGTTTGATTTTAACTAAATATTTGCAGTTTTTCGAAAATTTTCTATTGTCTATTGTCTATTGTCGGCTTAAAGAAAAAGAAGGCGGCAGATTTTTTGAACATACTGCTCTATAGCTTAAAATTTGCGGGTTTTTGTCCCCTAAAACATATCAAAAAATCTCGAAAATAAATTTGTATTTTGGGAAACTGAGTTTTTATGAAAAAAATGTTAACAAAAAAATCGGCCTATTGTTTTCTTAATATTCCTCAACAATACCTACAACCTTGCCGAAGAAACCAAATTGATCAGAAAATTCACTCAAAAGTAATAGCTGTTTACCTCGCATAAAGCGCAGCCGTTACGCTTTGTATTTCGTCCATTTCTCAAACATGCCATACATTTTTTGCAATCTTTTTGAAGCAATTTGTTCGTCTTGTTCCAATCTACAATTAGCTTCTAAAAGATAGCAAGAATATTGTGTCATTTTAGAGTTATCGAAGAAATAAAAAACGTAACGCCTGTGCACTATGCGAGGTTTAACTGTATATATTTACGTACCATTTTTGTATGGACAGTTGCCAAAATAGTATGGAGACTTGTATGGGTGAACCAATGACACAAAATAGCTTCTTTGGTCATAGGGAAGGCCCCACAAAGTTTGAGCCAAATAAAAAAATACAAATAAAATCCATTTCCGGTTTTGGTAGAGAGTTGCTCAGGTTGATTAATTTTATTTCTCTACAAACATTTAAGAGAGCAAAAATAATAATGCAACCGTATCCACAAGATGTGTGTGCTGTTTCGATTTTTTACATTGTATTTAAAGTGTCAGCTGTTTTGTTATGCATTTGGGGAGGGTCATTTTTTAAAAATATTTTTCTTTGCATGTTTTAGCTCTCAAATGCCTACGACAAATAATTTTCAGAGCCATTCATTTCGGGTAATTGTGTTGATTGTAACACTTTTACAGGATTAACTAGCTTATTGATCTGATCACGTTGATTTGGTAATACACATATCTGTTCAGCCAAGTTGATTTGAGAGCAATATTGATTGGAGACAAAATGAAACAAAATGTTTTCACGCATCTGCAAAGCAGACATCTGTGTTTGTTCTAATGCAAGTGTTTGACTTAGTTTAAATTTAGTTAGTTGTTTTTATGTGCAATATTTTAAATTTATATTTAATAGTTTCTTACTTCTTTTGTACATTTTTGATTAAAATTTAATATCAGCAAGTTTAACATTTCACTTAAACAATTCTCTTATTTTTGCATTTTAGTTAAATAATGTATGTAAGATCATTTTCATCTCTATAAAACAGAGTCGATCCGTAATCCCCCAGAAACAAAGGACAAATTATACACTTAACATTTTCCATCTTGTTTTGTACAAAATAAATAATTTTCTTTTTACAAATGTCTAAACCTATTTTGTGGAAAATAAATATTTAATTAAAACTTACGCGTTACGTGTTTCATCTCTTGTGGCGAAACAGGGGATACAAAAACCTTTTTTGGCTATCACTTGCTAGGTCCACTTTTTGAATTGGTTTTGTATAAATTTGTAACCGTTCTCTTTATATTGTTTTTTTTTTAAATTAGATTAGCGCCACATTCGAAATCACATTTCATACATTTTGCTTAAAATGTTCGTTTTTTCTTCCCAAATCGAACCAATCCGTTCTTTACATAAATAGAAAAACAATGCCTATACAAACAATTTTGACAATTTTCGGTGTATGTATATCTGAAAATGACAAACGAAAACAAAAACCCATCACATTTTAGCTTGCATAACTTCTGTAGTAGATTGAACCCCTCTAGTCAAACAGTGCGGCCAGTATGTCGTCACTGTTGGCATTGTTGCTAGATCCACTGGAAGGAGGTGTGTTCAAGTCGGGTGGTGGGTCTAGGTAAGACAGAAGCTCCATCGGATCGACCACGTTGTCAGGAAGGAGCTGTCGGAGGGAAAGATATCATTAGAACCTTTGAGGATAGATTTGATAGTTGGGTTACTTACATTTAAATCGTTACCGCCTTCACCCTCAATGACCGCAGCAGGATCAAAGTTAAGATCGGCGGGCAGATCTACGTCCGTCAATCCAACGAGACCATTTTGCTGTTGATTTTGCATCATCGAGTTCATCGTGTTCATCAGGTTTTGTTGGAGATTGTTGGTTGAGTTGATCATACTCTGAGGAGAGTTCATCATGTTTTGTGGTGAATTCATGAGACTCTGGGGTGAGTTCATGATGTTCGCCGCTGGGTTGTTACCCATGCCCATGGCTTGCTGATGTTGGGGGGAATGCATCAGACTGTTTGCTCCCGGATTACTATGGCTGTTTTGATTGTTGTTGTTGCCGACAGAGTCGATTTTCGATGGAGAACATGCACTACTGCTACTGTTGTTGATGCTGTTTCCATTTCCAGATTGACTTGAGTTGCTATCGTTGGCTGGTGGTACGCTTGGCGGTCCACCAGGGGTCATTGGATGACCGGAAGAGTTTCCTCCACCGGGCGTATGTGGAGTGTGAGGTGTGTGGGGCATCTGAAGACAAGTAAGCATTAGTTTACAGTACGGTGATCGTGAGGTTTATCTAATTTACCTGGTCATTTAGGGATTTCTCCATCGCGTTCAATGGATCCAGCGAATTGACAGAGTCACTGAGGTGTGCTAGAGGATTGTTTCCAAAGTCACCTGGAGTTCCAGGCCCATTCGTACTACCTCCGCCAGGTGCAGTAGATCCTGGCTCTTGTTTGATAGGATTTCCGAACGAATCAAACTGCGTTCGTTGGTTATAGCTATGAAAGAAATAATACATCGTAATTTTTTTTCTTTGATTGGGCCTTCAAAAGTGAACTTACTTTGATCCCATCATGCTTCCACTGGCAATTGAGCTCATATCTGGGCTCATGTAAGGACTCATGGCGTTCATGTTGTCCCACGTAGGTAACGAAGTCGACCCCGGAGACATGACTTTGCTGAACTGCTTGCTGTCTCCATCGGGGTCGGGTTTGATGTTTGGCAGTCCCGGGGTTGAACTTGCTCGGCCACTGCCATCGTTGCCCGGAGTGTTTCTACCGGGAGCAGTCGTGCTGCCGCTAGGTATGCTGCTATTGCCACTTCCCCCAGCCGGTTTTATTGCTCGCCAGTTGGCCTGTGAATCAATCACAACCTCTTCCGTGTCCATGCCGTTGGGGGTGTTGGAAGAGTTTAGCGTGTTTAGGATCGCCCACATGTACTGATCGATTTCAAGACCTTCAGTGAGGGCGGGTTTACTGGAAAAGAAAATGTTGTGTGTTAGGGGGGTAAAGACCGATATCCGCAATGGAAAGCTTACTTGCACACAGGGCATCGCCAGTTGCCACGTTCACAGTTGAGTGCCAGGTACGCCTCGAGGTCGAAGCATTGGATGTGCTTGCAGTCGTGACCTCGCGCTGGAAGTGCTATTCGCTTGGAGGTGATGGTACACTTGAGAGAGACCTGCAAGAATTTTTTAGGAGTTCAAGCGTTACAAAGGGAAGTTGAATTTTACAAATTCAAAACATACTTTGGTAGAGGTAGCCGTTTCGAGCGAATCCTTGTCGACTCCAGGTCCATTTCCCCCCAGTGGCTGGTTGGGACTCGTTGTGTGCCCGACTGCAAAGTTTCGTTTGATTTTGGCTACTGCTTGTTCGGCCGACAGAAGGTTTCGCTTCAGAAGCGTATGAAGTACGTGGTTGACCGACGGCCGATGCACCAGTTGAAGTACGAAGAGGTGTGACTGAAGAAGAGCAAGGATTAGAACCTTTGGGGAATGCAATGAGCTGGGTGTTACTTACACAACAACATGTGCTAACGGTGATTTGAATCGTATTCCGTCCTGGCTGACAAACTTGCTTCAGGTAGAGTGGCCGGTGAGTGTTCTTGTTGTCACCCCGGTCAATCTCGAGTGGCGTAGAGTTGGCCGAGACTTGCACGCTGGCTGGCCAGTTAGTGTTCATCTGTCGGTCCTCGTGATGGAAACATTTAAGTTGTAGTTCCAGATCGGGTCGACACATTAGAGTATTGTACACGGTAGACTTGAGCTGGAACACGTGATTGCTGACGGCGAGGTTATGTTCTAGTCGAAACGGTGGCAACAGGATGCCGTCCCTCACGGGGAAGGTCAGTCGCAGTTCTTCGTCTTCTGTGAAAGTTGAGGGTTGTGATTATAGGAAATGACTTGAGGTAAATTGCGTTTCTACTTACTGTGTGGTAGGTTTGGCTTCAGATCCGGATTTGGACTGATGTAAGGTGTCATGGAAGAGGCGGGTGTGAGTGGAGGTGTGGGATTTCCTGGCACAGGACTATGCTGGTAGTTCATCCGGATGTCCGGCTGGTAGCCTTGCATATTTTGGTAGCCCGTGTTGTAATACTGTTGACTGTGGCCACCAGCTGCTGCGTAGGGGGGCGTCTGTTGCCGCTGGATCATTGGAGGTCCACCCCTGTAGTTCATAGGCATTGGTCCATGCCTGCCGTAGCCTGTGTTGGCTTGCATGGGTAGCGGAACTCCCGAAGCTTGGAGAGGTGGGAATTGCGAACCAGCTCCGGGCATTCCTTGCTGCCCCATTCCATACATCGATCGCTTTTGAGCCATCTGCATTTGTGGGTTTGGATATGGCGCCATCCGCCGTGGATGCGGAGGGTATCCGTTGGCCATTCCTTGCATTTTAGACATCGGCGACATTTGATTCATTTGATTAAGCGGGTTCATACCGGCGTTCATCTGGTTCATTCCATTCATGCCACCACCCGGTACCATTTGACCTCCCATACCCATGCCCATGTTCATCATTTGGGCCATTGGATTCATCTGTTGGTGATGCCTTCCGTAGCTGCCCATTCCGTTCATCGAACCCATCTGATTCATCTGCATGCCGGTCATGGACCCCATGTTACCAGGCGCACCGGTTGTCGTTCCCACGCCGACTCCTCCATTTCCTGCACCGCCGTTTCCTGCTCCCATTTGGCTCATATGGCTCATCCCGGAACCCATCTGGTTCATTCCTCCTGCTACTCCTCCTCCTCCTCCTCCACCACCACCACCGCCACTCATTTGATTCATTCCACCACCCATTTGGTTCATGCCGTTCATTTGGTTCCATGATGACTGCGAGTGCATCGCCATGTTGTTCATCTGCAACGAAAAAAATGATTGCGGTTATTTTTTTTCACGATTGTTCTAACCCGCGCAAAAAATACTCACCTGAGGGTTATATCCGACATCCATTCCGCCTTGTTGACCTCCGGCTGCTGCAACCATAGCTTTTCAAAAGAACCCGTTGTGATGTTTCGTTTTACGAGAGAGAGAAGCACTAATATTCACTTCCTAGGCCGCGCACTAGTTCGTCGCATTTATTGCTTCGATGTTCCGGATGCGATGCACCTTAAAGATGGGAAAGGGATTGATCAGTGTTTTTTTAAAGAGATTTTTTTGTTTTGTGGCAAACCTTACCTTGAATTACTCGTTGTGATTTTGTTGAATTCTCCGCGTGGTGGAGATTCTACAACACCCAATGACGGAGCCCCTAGGGAGCCCCCCTGGGCACTCATAGCCTGGTCATATCTGCAAAACAGGAAAAGAAAGAAGGCCTTTTATTAGATTGGGTCTTGCTCGAAGAGGAGTTGGGGGGTTATTTCTATTGACTAGATGACAAACTTTGCATGGGTGTGAATGAGTTGGTAACAAGCATCACCAGATAATCCGAGCCATGTGCTCTATTCCTGGAAATGATTGCAACACCGTTGGCGGAATAATCGTCATCGTTTCTCGTTAACTCACAGTTACGTCACACAAACTCATCATCATCATCATCGTTTGGAGAAAGATGAAATGCGTGGGAATGGAATGGATTTTTCCTTGTTTCTCGGCGAAATGTTTGACGTCACTGATAAGTGTCGAATCGCAGTATTTGGTACAATGTCCACAAAAAGGAGGTCGCAGCTTTTACATTATTCAAGGTTAAAGTTCTTCCTGACTATTCTGTTACCAAATCTTTACCACCACGAGAATTTTCTTTAATTCCCGGGACATCACTTTGATGGCGAGGGACAGTCTGTGCTGCGTTTTGGCTTAACCTTGCCCAAAAGTTATTCGATCGTCTGGTGTAAGTATTTCGGGGCGAATTAAACATTCATAAACTCCCGTTTATCTTCGTTTTGCTCGAGGCTTCGCTCTGCCAAGGACCTTTTTCTCGCTCCCTCGGCAGAGCATCTTCTACGTAGCGTAGGTGGACACACCGATTTGGATGTTCGTATTTTGATGTGATTACAAGGGTCTCGGGTTGGAAAAGAAATCTCGTTTTTAACGGCTCCTAGGAAATCGAAAAAAAAAATCGTGTAGAAATGTAGATTTTGTTTAGTCAGTTTAATAGAAATGCATTAAACTCACTTGCAACACCATTCTCACCGTTGCATCGCTACAAAGTGGTTATTGATATAAATAATTAAATCAGCTCCGGCCACCGGTCTTGTGAAATGCTGGCAAAAGTGAACAAGCAAAAAAAAAATGTTGGTCTGTTCATGAAATTAATTCAGATTAAAAGTGGCCTGCATTTCTGTGTTTTCACACACACTGGCACACACATTTCATGGTGGTGGGGTGTTGGGCAGTGACTTAATAATTATTATCGAATTTGATTATTTTTTTTCGCTGCCCGGATACCATCACAACGGCGACGACGACGACGACGGTCGGTTGGTAGCCACTGTCGGTTGACTGAAGTGGCCAGGGGTTCAGGCTGTTCTGAGTGGTAATCATTTCGTTCAATTTCACTTTGTTATTATTATTATCGTATTATAATACGACCCATGCCAGGTTTGAGTTTGTGCATGTGCACAGTGTCGGTCACTGAGGATTTATTTTTTTCTTTCGGTATTTTTTGTTAAGGGGTGAAGAACAGATTTGGCAGCATTCAACATTTTAATAAATGTCTCATATGAATTTTTAGTATCAGAAATAATCAACGGGATATTCAAAAACCTCAAATTTGTAGTCAGACACAAAATTATAGATTTCAAGCGTTTGGCTTGTAGTTGCGCTTGCAATTAATGTTCAAAATGGTTAATTATGCAACAATGTTTTGCACTTTGCTGCTCCTCCTGCACCACAACCAGCAGCTCCTATTCAGTGTGTATCAATCTCTCCAGATTGACACGCAGCTCAAAAGCTGTGTTTGTGGTAAAACATAAAATTTATCTGAAACATGCGGCTCCCCTATGCGTACTGGTCGGTGGTGTCATGTATCGATAATTTCATTGTACAAAAGTTGGTACATGATTTCGACCCACGACCAGGCCAGGTGGAGAAGGTTGGGATCCCATAAAAATAATTCAACTCATATTCAGCACCAAGTGTCAAGTGGTTTATTCAGTTCACCTCGTGACTTTCACCTAGGAACTATGCCACGGGGAAGGACGAAATGGACGGTGGGAAATTTGTATTTTGATTAATTTGAAAATTTATTTATTTTAAATCTGTTTCGGTGGCACTCGAGTTTTTCCGGGCAATGTGAGCGGAAGGGTTGTGGTGGTAGAAATGAAATTATTTTTCACTTTGTACTTTTTGTTGTGACCGCACTCGGTGGCGGGATTTTCAGTGGGGGGCAACAGTGGTCCCGAATCCGCGTCCCAGTTACCTTCCACCCCTGATGATCCAATGTGTGTGTGTGTTTGCTGTAATGTAATGTTATTGATGACGGGTGGTTCAATTAAATTGTTTATTAATCTGAAATGACCAATTATTCGCTCCGACACTGAAACCCAGCTATGTCGTCGTTGACGTCGTTGTTCGCCTTTTGCGCGAATGAATAAATTATGGTGAAAAAACCTGACTCGGGCTGATTAAATTTTTACTTTGCCAATTTTTGTCAACGCGTCACTTGGTACACGCACACGCGTGTACGTTATTCAATCACATAAATGATGAAAATTGAACAGACGCTGGAATTAAAATTAACACAGTCCCAAAAAACGGGACCAGTCAATGTTGTTGATGATGATGATGTGGGGTGGACGATGAGCAACAAGTCCTGGTCGGTGGTTGGAGGGTGATTTTATGCTGGCGCCACGGGTAGGAATGGTAATTGACAAACACGGAGCCGCCGCTGCGTTGATGTGTCCTTGTTGCTTGCTCTGTACGACTATAGACATGTTTGTATTTGTAGAAATTATTTGTGACTGATTAGTATTTAAAATTGAAAAATCACTTAATTAAAGATATTAAAAATCGTCGAGGTTTTCATTTTTATTTCAAATCGTTTCAATTTCACAACACAATCCTTTTTTCATGCTCTCACCCTACTGCCAAACCAAAAAGCGACAAGTCACCGATCAAACCCGACGTGGAAGGAAAAGTTGTCGTTTTTATTATTTCAATTTCATTCGCCACCCCCCTAACTCGCAACCCACTTGGCATCGCCCACCCAGCAAAAGGACATTCTGTTTGTCGTTCGCATTTCATCATCTCGTTTGCCAACCTCCCACACCCACCCTAGGACCAACGGGCGACGACGATGCTGCAGGGCCCGGCTCGCTGACTCCTATTGTCATTTTCCTATTATCCAGGGTATGATTTCATATTATCTTTGATTATATCCTTTTTCGTCCCACCACCGCCACCGCCACTGGTGTTAGTGCCTTCAGAGCGTGCGACAGATAGAGAGGGAGAGAGTCAACAGTTGAGCCAGTCTTTGTGGGGTGTTGATCTAGTGCGTGTTGTTGCAGTTTCATTTCCACCCAATCACCCACGGGAGAACAAAACCCTATTAAATGTGTGTTGAGGCGACCCAACACGCACCAACACACGGACGTACAAATAGATATCCTTGAACTGGAGGATGCTCGTTGACGGTGGTGAAGATGATGACGGCTTACGCTTAATGTAGGAGGAAGTCAAGTTGAGTTTTGTAATGACAGTTTGTCATAGGAAAATCATTGACTTATAAGCAAAATTAACGATGAAAATAAGTTTTTTTAGAAAACATAAAATTTTAATGAATTAGTTATAGCTTAAGAAGATGAATTTAATAATTTCGCTGATTTAATTAAATTTGTTTTGTTTTACTAAGACGATAAAAAAAGATACGAAAACGTTACAATTCTGACAGCTACATTTTATAATCTGATGGTTATAATCATCCGAAGTTTGATTATCGGAAGGATTGTATAGGACATCAAAATAATCAAACCATGAAAAAAGAATTCGTTTATTTTTTTTCTTTTTTCGTCAATTTCAAATTCTGCGACAATTTTAGTCATTTTTTTTTTAAATTTGAACAGTTGATTGTCTCAAAAATTACCGAATGCATTTTCTCAATATTTTATTACCGCCATATTAGCCACCACCTTAGATTTTAAAAATATGCACCGCTTTAGAGTAGTTTAAGGCTTGACAATCATAAATAAGCAAATTTTTTTCGAGGTGCGATTATCCGAAGTGAAATTTTTTCTGAGGCCTTCGGAAAATCGTGTCTGGACTGTATTTGAATAGGTTTCCTGGTTCATTGAACAATTCAGCAATAATCACGAAAATGATGGTAATTAGGGTTATTTGAATACCCTTAAGGGGTTACATACATGTAAATCGGCAAATATGTCAGAGGTTAGTTTGAGCACACACTTAAACTTTTTTCAAAATCTGTTTTCAGGGCATTAAACTATACATTTTCATCTATTAACAAAACAAATTTGAAGACATTTGGTTGTATCATTGCCGAGATATAGCTATTTGAAGTTAGCAGTTTAAAAAACGGGTGCCACGATATCTCAACATTGCTTCGACCAAATCGGCTCAAAATTTTGGTGAAGACTCGTCAAACTGGTCCCGTGTGCATGACGAAGGCCGATTTTCAAAAACTTTATTTAAAAAAAAGATAAAAATATTTTTCAGTTTTTCATATAAAAACCGCCAGTTTTGGACTTATGTATTTTTTTAAAATTCAAAATTTCAAAATCGGGCTTCGTCATGCACACGGGATATGTCTTGGGAGTCTTCACCCAAAATTTCAGCCAATTTGGTCCGTCCCATGTCGAGATATCGTGGCACCAGCAAATCAACTTGGTGTTCAGAGAAAAACGCTCAGAAAGTTAGACAGTTGGCTTTGCGCATGGCAAAATTCTGAGCTTAAATCGTCTCTAACTCAGTTTAATCATGAAATATCTTCATGAAACTTTCAGGAGTGTTTGAAAATCATCTTTTAAGTGGATTCAATAAATTTTCTGTAATATGAAATTTTGTGATTTTCTACATGTATGTAACCCCTTAATGTTAAATTTAATTGGAACATTATTTAGAAAAAATGAGTTTGACTTGGAAAATTTATCGCTTTCTAACGATTTTTGGTCAATTTAAGAGCACATAAAGTGCCATGCGACTCCAGAAAAATGTACTAACTTATCTCGATGGAGATATAAATATAAATGTGATATTCCAGCACAATTATTTTAAAGACACCTTGAAAAAAAAATATATTGTGAGGATTTCATAGACATTGTGAGACCTTTTCGTTAGGGTTTAAAATATTTTCTAATTAAAGGTCAATGATCCAAAATTGCAATTAGGGGTAATGTACCGTGAATTTAGAAATGTTTAAGGAAATATATAAAAAAAACAATTCAACATAACATATGCTCACAATCATAGATGTTAAATTATTGTGATTATTATACTGTGTTCTCCAGCACAAGTTTGAAAAATTGAAATCTTGTGAAAAATATGTTCAAAACAAATTGGAATCCTTTGAAACCCACAAACACTCAAACATTTTAATATTCAATAGGAACCTGTTTTGCCTTTTTATGACGATGTGAGGTACACACCAGTGAGGTTATTTTATGAGTAACTTTTTTTTTCAAAAACACATTATGAGCTAGTATACGATGTCTTTTTAAAAACAAAAAAAAATCATATCAAGATTGCGACATTTTCAACCCTGTGTTAATTGATCGATAATCACTCCATTTCATCGTAAACAAACACACAAACGTACTGCTCGTCACTTAACCACGCTTTTACGTTTCTATTTTCCCTTTTGTATTTCTTTATGCAGTTTGCACTTCCCACCACCCACTGCGCCTATTGATGACGCATCACGATTCAATCGTTCGTGCACGCGCTATCGCAGTCCCCCTTCCATTACCATTCAATCTGACCCCTTTCCCCTTTTCCGAGTGAGCGTCAAATTTTTCCAAGTTTTTTTTCGCTTTCCTCTGCCGTGCTGTATGAGTTTTTAGTCGTACGTAAAATAGCACACGCCACACCGAAAAATATGAATTCTGATTCGAGTAAAGTGCGAGAAAGAGAGCAAAAACACACACATACACAGCGGAGCAAGAAGACACCCGAGCCGGGAAGTAAAGGCCCAAAGAAATCCGCCGGAAATCGGGGAGTGAAACGCAAACAAACATATTCTCGGTGTCTCCGGAGGGGCACTCACCAACAAAACCAACAGAGGCCACATAATAAAGTGAGCACACAAACACACACACAGCCGTACAATATGTACAACATCAGTCGGGTTCAACGGAAGGGAGGAATAAGAAGCAACAACAACAACAACAACAAAAAACCTCCCCTGCTCAAGAGTCCTTGTTTGCGCCGAGGCGGAAAAGCTAAAAACCGTTTAAACACTAATGCACTTTGGCTGGCACCACCGTCGGAGAGGGGAAAACTGTGCGAGTGACGAGAGAAAGAGAGCACGCGCGCGAGAGAGAATTTTCCCCTGCAGACGCAAACAGCTGAGTGTGTCGGTGAGTGACTCGAACGGCACGAGGATGTCGGAAAAATCGCTTTCCGTCATTCACAGAAAAAGAGAGTGTGTTTGATTTCTCTCTCCAGCTCTCTCCCTCTCTCTCTTGTGCGTTGTACATGCAATATTGTGGCCGTGTGATGTTGATGGTGGTTGAAAGGAGGAAAAGGCTCGCACATAAACCATTCACCACCCTCTTTCGCCCACTGTTCTCACACAGATTCTCTCCCGCTCTCCTCTGGTGTGGTGTTACTGTTGCTTTTGATTACACAGCCGCCAACCTCCTGCCTCCTCGTCCTTATCGTCGTCGTCGTTTCAGGAAGCTCTCACGCTTGTTTTCCGGCTACTAGAGCTTCATCCCCTTCCTTGGGCAGGGGTGCCAGATTTAATGCAGGGGTGCGATCATGATGGGTTTTAATTGTGATTGGTTTAGTTCAATCCATTTGCAAACCATTAATGAAAACAAAGATTTAACTAAAAATTATGTTTAACTGTATACTTTTTAAACAACTTCTACTTCTATTCTACGAAAATCTTTATTTTTCTTGTTTGAGTTTTTGTTGTTCAACAATTTTGGAATTTGTATGTAAATTTATTTATTTTGTTTGCTCTTTTCTAATAAAATAAAGCGTACTTTACCACCTTCCATCATGATATTTAATTTGTTTGTTATTTGTTGACTGATACTTTTACCTTACTGTTTACATATAAAACACAAAAATTATTATAACAATAACAAGAACAAGCTTTCGAAAATCAAAAAATATTAATTTTCTGAGGTTTTGGAAAGGTCATCCGAACGTGGGTTGATGTGCTTTTTTCGAGACTCTTTTTTTTCAAAAAATATTTCGAACTTTAACTGAAATTGTGAATGAAACAAAATATTTTCATTGTGTTCACAATATATTTAGATCATTCAAACTAATCATGTGTTTTTATTTGTGTTTTTGTTTTTCCAGTGTCTTCGTCACCTGTCATCAGTTCGTCACCCGTCGGCTTTCCCGGTGTCATCTTCGTCTAACCTGTCGGTATACTCTTTGCTGAGCGGTAAGTACACTCATTGAAACGTAAATCAGTGCAGATTCGATTATCAGGAGGCTCGACTTTGAGGCCGTTTTGATAGTTGAATTATTTTTTTAATGTTTACGATGCCATTAAAGATGCATTGAAAAATTATTGGATAAAAAGCTATTTTCAGGAAACTTTTTTAATTTAAGTAAGATAAATTGAGTCCTTCATAAACATTTGGAAAATTCTTGCTTTTGCGTTGGTATTAATTTTAAAGCATATTTGATTTTAAATTAAAATGTTAAAAAAAAAAATTAAAATGTATGGTTTTAACATTTGAATTAAAAAAGCGATTGAAAATGCATTAAACACCATTCCAAATGTTTTGCAATTATTAGTATTCAATTTATCCTAGCATAAACACAATTTTAGCGCTTCTATACATTGGGATTTCACTGAAAATCTAAATATTTTATAAATATGTAGGTTCAAAAATGCTTAATATGGTTATTAGAGCAGGAAAATACCATTCAATCTGTTTTCAGTCACTTCTTTGTACATTATAATTGTGAAGCATAAATTAATAAAAAATGCCTTCTAGATTTTCGGGGGTAGCTGGCATAATTTTACCATGATAATCGAATTTGCACCGTTAATTTTTATATGTTAAGTTAAGGGGTTGAACTCTATTTAAAAAAAAAATACCAAAATATTTGATTATTGAAATTAAAAAACATAATTTTGACTTTAAACTCAAAATTTGTAAAAACAGTTTTTCAAATGCTTCCAAAAATCAAAAAGATATTTATTGATACATTAATTTTGTGTGGCTGTAAATAGGTCCTCCAGAGGCGGGTTCGAGATATTTTTTTTCATCCAAAATATATTTTATAGTACTTTTTACACGTAACTTAAGTACAATATTTGAACTAATTTTTATGATTAATACTTATTATAAAACAGAAGTTTTTTTTCTTACTTAAATCATTCAAGCTAATAAGGTGTTTTTTTGTGTTTTTTTTTCAGTATCGTCGCCGCCCTACCCGTTGTCATTCTCGTGCCACCTGTCAGTTTACTCTTTGCTGAGCGGTAAGTACAATTTTTAAAAAGGCAAATCAGTGCAGATTCAATTAACAAGTAGGCTTGACCTCCAAGCCGTTCAGCATGTGGGAAATATTTTCCACATTTCAATGCATAAATTTGGTTAAACGTTAGAAATTAAAAAATATTTATTTGTGTGTTAATTTAAAAGAATGTTGTGTATCATTTTTGTTTCATTTAAAAATATAAAAAAAATCTGGTGTACAATTCGTCAAAATGGTGTTTTTTTTATACCATGTACATATTAACATCTCAGATTAACTTTCTAACTAATTATTTGATTGCCATAGTCTTTCATGATTATTGTAACACCAGTTCTGCTGCATTTTTGAAAATTTGGCAAGAACACTGTTTATTATTCTGTTTGAATTCAAAGAAATTTTCTTTCTATAATGGTTCCTAGAGGTAAAAATTGATTGAAAACTTATTTTTGTGAGTTCCTTTGGAGTTGTTTTTTTCTCGATATTCTTTTTTTATCAACAACACAATTCATGGTAATTTTTACATAGTGATTGAAATAAAATATTCTATTTTTTTAATGAAACATTTTATGAAAAAAATCCTTTCTTGAATCATTCAAGCTTATTAGCTTTTTTTTTTGTGTTTTTTTTTTCAGTGCCATCGTCGTCCTACCTGTCGGCTCACCCGTTCTATTCTTCGTTCCACCTGCTGGTCTTTGCTGAGCGGTAAGTACAATTATTAAAAACGCAAATCAGTGCAGATTCGATCATCAGTAGTCGCGACTTCCAGGCCGTTTAGCTCGTTGAATTATTTTTTAAAGTTTACGTTGCCACTGAAAAATGCACTAAAAAGTTATTGGATAAAAACTTGATTATTTTAAGTGAAATAAATTGAGTCCACCATAAGCATGTGGAAAATACTTGTTTCGGCGTTGATATTGGTTTTAAAGCATATTTTGTGTTATTTTTAAATATTGGCAAGTATAAAAATAATAAAATTGAAAGTTATGATTTAATCATTTAAATGAAAAAAAAAATACTTAAAATGCATTTTACTCTAATTTAGATGTTTTGCAATTATTAGTTTTTAAAATATCGCAGCATAAACGCAATTTTTGCGCAAAAAATCTTTTTGTGCTGCTGTGCATGTACAAAAAATCTAAATATTTTGGAATATGTAAGTCCAAAAATGTTTGATATGATTATCAACGCAGGAAAATACCTTACAAACTGTTTGCAGTCAATTAGACTTGTATTTCCATTACAATTGTGAAGTATAAAATAAAAAAAATAAATTTTTTTTTGTCCTTTGATTTGTTGGCTCCGACATAAACTTTGAAAAATATTTGCAATGGCCTAAGTTGTCCTACAAATGGCAGATAAAAATATTGTTTTATTGTTTTTTAAACAAATAAAAAAATATTGAAAATTAAACAATCTTTGTTAGCCAATTTTACCATGATAATCGAATTTGCTCCATCTATTTTTATATATTTTCATATGCTAAGTTATGAGTGGTTTAATTCCGTTTGAAATTAAAATTAACCAAAGTATTTGAATATTGTAGTTTAAAGAAAGTATTTTGGTTAGTAGTTTTAAAATACATAATTCTACAAATATTTTTTTTTGTCCTCGTGGGTTTAATCAGAATTTAAATGAGACAAAACTATTAAAATGATGAATGATTTTTTTTATATATTTTTAAAGTAATTTTATAAAAAGTTGATAAGTAATGAGTGAGCATTAACACCAACATTATCTTATTTTGATTTTTTTATAACTAACGTTTTACTTGGACTGACAGGATTTCCTACAGTTGTGGCAATTTAAGTTTGCAAGCAATCGCTTAATGGTTCATTGTGTTTTTTGTACTGTGGGATGTGAATCCGCTTAAATTTTCGGATATCATTATTTTGTCAAAAAATGTACCGGTTGATTTGAAAATGTTTTGTTTGTGAAAATGTTGTGTGTTTGAAAATGTTTTGTTGTGATACTACAGTGCAGCTCACAGTTGGTTTGGGATCAAAAAGTGATTTCAGTGAAAATAAGAAGAAACTATTGTGTTTTGTTGTGGCTAACTACCGGACCAGAAGGAACTGTCGCATTTTGGATAGTGTCAAGTAAGTCCCCGGAAATGTTTTTGTGGAATGTTCTGAATGTCGATGGTTTCGGTTTTAAAAATAATAGTCCTTTTTAGTTCCCAGTAAATGAAACCGCTGGTTGGCATCCCTTCCAGATATTGTTCCTAATGCCCGAGTCACTCCAAAAACAGTTTAGCTTCCTCACTTCCAGCGCCATAGGAGAGCGCACCCAGCAAGCAACACCCCCCGAAACGGGAGGATCAGCCAGTCCGCTATAGTTGCTGAGGTTGTTGGTTTATGAATAAATTTGATTTATTTAGGGGTAATGCGCTCTACATGCTACATACTACCACCAACACTCACCGCAGAGTACACTGACTGCTTTCGCTGGTTCGAGCTGGTGAGTTAGCACGAGTAGAGTCACCCCCGCGGGGGAATTTTAGAAGAGGGAAAGTTTTTTTTCTGCTCCCGGCCAAACGTTCTTTTGAGTGGTGTTTTGGGGAGAACGATGGGAAGGAAAAGGGGGTTGGGGGGGTTCCAAATCCGAGTTTTCAGCACTGCTTTGTTACACACATTGCATGGTGCTGAAAAACGACGACTTGTATGTGTGTGCCCTTGGTGAATTGGTGAGTTGAGAGCGTGTTTAGTTACATATGCTGATTCACCCCTGCCCCACCCATTCAAATATGCCACCCTCTGCCCGAAGAATTCTCGACGCCGATTTGTGTCGAACATGTGTGTATATTGATTTGCTTGTTTTCAACTTAATTTAGCGCTTTTCCACCATTTTCCTCCACCCCCAGCCCATCGGGACAGGGCGAGTTGTTCTCGTTTCTCGCTTTTTGGCACCGCAGATTGGGTTCGCTAATTTTTGCACTCGCCACCGTTGGTGTACGGTGTGACCCTCGAGGGGGGAGTTTTTGTTGGCGTGATTGATGCTGCCGCCGCCGCCGCCGCACCCTTTTTGCCGCGTGCTTGATATTCTAATTTGGGGGAGGGAAAATTGGAGCAGCGCGGTGCTGTTATTAGGAAGCGATTAATTAGTTTGCTGAAAATAACATTGCCATAGGATGGGCGCTGCTTGCTCCTCGACACATTGCTTTTTTGAATGTGCCAATTCAAGTTAAAGTGATATTTATTGATTTGTTATTTGGATAATTTTCGGAATAAATTACAAATGGGAAAGTTTCACAGTGAGCGAATCTGGGTGCACAACGTTTAGATCGCTCGAGGGCAAGTCAAGTGATTATATCCCATCTATATAAGGGTCATTCTTCGCCAACTCACACAGCAGTTGCACCGACCCCGCTTCCATTTTAGTGAATCCGAGGTCCGTTTTTTGATATCTCGTGACGGAGGGGCGGTACGACCCCTTTAATTTTTGAACATACGAAAAAAGACATGTTATTCAATAATTTGCAGTCCGAAAAGATGATGAGATGGAAATTCGATGTCAAAGGGACTTTTATGTAAAATTATACGCCCGATTTTATGGCGTACTCTAAATTTAAATTAAAATCTTATTTTTCACTAAAAAAAAAATATAGTTTTAAAAACTCAGCAATTTTTGTTACCTACCTGTAGAAATTTTTTGAACATGTTATTTAATGGGAAATTTAATGTACTTTTCAATCTACATTAACCAGAAGAGATTTTTTCCATTTAAAACACAATTTTACCCTTGAAAATTGCGTGTTTTTTCGAACTTTACAGGGTTATTTTTTAAAGTGTAACAATGTTCAACAAAATTGTAGAGCAGGCAATAAAAAAAATACATTTGGGGTTTGATTGTAATCATCACGAGTTATCGCGATTTTTTCCAAAAAAAAAAAAATCGTTACATTTTCAAAACATTTTTTTCGTAAAATCGCGATAACTCGTGATGGTTACAAACAAACCCCTTATGTATGTAAATCAATTTTTTGGAATTGTCTGCATTACAACTTTGTAGAACGATGTTTACTCTAAAAAATAATCGTGCAAAGTAAGAAAAAACACGAAATTTACAAATGAAAAATTTAGTTCTAAATGAAAAAATCACCTTCTGGGTTGTTGCAGATTCGAAAAGTACATTAAATTTCCCTTAAAATAAAATGTTCCATTTTTTTTAAATTGATTAACGGAAAATGGTACAGTTTCTGCATTTTTTTAGTGTTTTTTCGATGAAGAATAAGTTTTTTCGAAATTTGAGTACGCCATCAAATCGGGTGTCAAATTTTAATATATTCTTATTGACTCCAAATTTCCATCTCATCAAATTTTCAGGCTGCAAATTACAGAAAAAAATGTATTTTTTATCATCTTCGGATTCGTGATCAGGAACAAAAGATACCCCTTAGGACGAAGTTTTACTCACATCGAAGAAGTGTCGGTGCAACTGCTGTGTGAGTTGGCGGAGAATGACACATCTGTATAAAGGATTTCCTCACTCTGTTGATTCATTCAAACTAGAGCGGATTCACTCGCACTTTGTTTCCCTTTTGCACCGTGGTGTTATTGGAAGCAGTTAGATTTTCAGCTTTTCCCCTTGCTCTTTGTCGATTGACTCAAGGTGAATGAAAACGTTGCAATACATTTGTGTATCGCTTCTTATTTGTATTATTTTTTGCGATTAAAAGATGGAAAGTTTTGGTCAGTTACTGCCAAATTCTTTGGATATTCGGTATTACATTTTTGCTCAATTCATTAGAATTGATACAAAATCCGTCAGTTGTAATATCCACTTCCTCAGTATACATACATCACCCCAGGATAATCTCTAACACCAGGTTTTCCTGCCAAACAGCTTGAGCAATCGAGGCAGACAAGCTTCAACGTTGAGTGATTTGTAGCCACTCAAGTTTTCCTCCTGGCTCCGGTGTGTGCGCTCCTTACGAGCGATCCCGAAGCAGTCCGTGTGACGCAGGCCAGAGAGAACAAAAAAAGGTGGCTTCTATTTTTAAGGACGCCGGTGCCAATTTATGTAATTTCTCCCGGTGTGCGAGTGTGTGTGTTGCAAAAGTTGACTTCGGCTTTGTGGTGTGGCGGTTGTTGTTTTTCCCTGCTTCTCGTCCAGGCTTGGCCCTCCCCAGGGTGATTGGAGGCAATTTGCGTGGTCGCATAAATGTCAAATATTTTTAGAACACTGTCGGAAATTTTTCTCCCTCGTATCTGGGAAGTGCCGGGGTTTCTTGGCCCGATATTTGTGTTGTTTTCCCTTGATGGTGATGGCGGTGAAATGTAAGCTTTCAGCACGCACAGGATTATGATTGCTGCCTTGCTACTGTACAGCAAAACAGAAGGACACCCAGGGCAGAATGACGAGAAGTGAATTGAGGGAAAAAATCCTGAGAAGCGTTGATAAATTGATGCTGTCGTCTCCCGGCGGAAAAGCTCGTCTCACAGTCGTCCCCTTGTTTGGCGAGTGTGATTGATTACATCACTAGAGGTTTCCCTCTGATTTTCTGGTCAAAAGGCAGGGCATCTTTTATGCGACGTAGATTTTTATTCCTTTGCAATTTGATTGTTCAGTTTGGTTTTGCGCGCGGTATGCGGTAATAGACTGGGTTCACCCTCTTTTGATGTCGCCAAGACGCCAATCTCACCGCACAGAATGGAACGGCGAACAGCTCGTCTCAATTCCAGCAGAGAAGGACCCAATCTGTCAAATAATCATATATCTTCTCTTGTTGTCCTTTGTGCCACTACAATACAAATTCCACTCACACGAGAGTGAAATCCCGAAGCAAACGAAGTACCGTTTACTGTCGTCGCCCCTTTTTTTGCGCCTTCTTCGTCGAGCAACTGTAAATTCTCGCCCATAAAACCTCAAATTTACTTAATCGAAACCCCTAAACATATATAAACCTCGTCGCGCCACATCCCTGCTGGAAAATGGGACTCAATCATGTTAGACAGTCGGTGCCACCACACACAGCTTCAGTCTCTCTCTCTCACTCTTTTTTTTTTTTTTTTTTTCATAAAATTATTTTTATTAGGTCCTTTTCGGTACTGGGACCTGGTTAGGACCGAGTCGGCTTTTGTAATTACATTTGGCTTAATAATTACAGAGGATCTTGTGTGTAAATGTTAGTGGGAGGGGAGCCGATTACCCGCGGCCTACTCGGGGTTAGTAGGGAAGGGATTGATGTTAAAGACGAGGCGTGGGAAGGGAAGGGGGATTCTCTCTCACTCTTCTGGCGAGGACCAAATCAGCGCTCTAGCGACAGAAGGACAAGTGAGTCTGTGTGCTGTCCTCTGGAAGAAGGGGTGACATTGACTGTGGCGGATACATGGCGTCAAGAGACGTCCTCGGAGTCGTCGTCGTCGTCGACGATCCTGTGGGAGGCGGACGCGGGCCGGGACCCTTGAAAGGGTGCAGAGTGACGACGTAGTGGCGAATTTTCTCGAGGCGCAATAACCCTGTTCAGATCTTGGAAGAAGAGAAGGATAATAATCCTGGTGGTCAATCTTCCGAAAGGGATAACACGCTTTTTGCATCTTTGTGATAAATAATTTGTAAAAAATTCGAATTGAAACATAACATTACAAAAAGTAACGTTCTATTGAATCTGTCCATATTTGACATTTCCAGGCTTTTGATCAAATTTTATCCTTCTGAACAAAAAACATCACCCTTTCATCACAGTTATTTCATATTCCACCGTTCAGTGTACAGAGTCATGGGGACAGAACGTAACAAAGAAAAGCAAAAAATCCACCCTGAACTGAGTGTTGCAGTTTGACTGAACCGTCGAACGACGACGACGACAGACGGACACCGATTTCTCCTCTGGCCAAAAACTCCATCAGTTAGAATAGAAGCACCCTGCATACTTCGCAGTCAGAAGCAAAAAGCAGAATTCTTTGCTTGCGGTGTGTGAAGCAAGAGGTTTATTTGTAGAAAAATATGTTTTGATTAAAACTTCTAAAATAAATTTTTAACTGACATCGACAGCAACCTTTTTTTGTATTTTTTTAGGTGAGTTATGACGTTTCAAAATTGGTTTTTGTGAATGTCGTCCAAACCACCCCTTTTTGGATTGCCTTATCCCGGCGTACGGCTTTAAGGGTGTCTTCATAGGATCTTATATAGCCAACAAATTTTGGTAATTGAACATCCGAGTTTTTTTTTATAAAATTTTGTAAAATATTATGATTTATGATGAAATCCGTTTTCTTATTTACGCTCTTAAGCTTAAAAAGTTAAATTTAAGTGAATAAATCAAAACTTTTTATGAATCTGATGATTTTTTTTATTAAATAATATAATTTTCAAAAACTCGATTTTAAATTACCGCCAACACTGTGGAATTCACACCGCTCACAGAGCGGACGGGTGTTAATGTGAAAAGTGCTGCAGGGAGCCACCCTAGACTGTTGTGCCCAGCCTCAGTTTTGTGTGCACACACATTCCTTTCGGTTTTTGGGATTCGAATGGTTTGCTCGTCGGTCGGTCGGTTGGTATATATTTTTCACTGTTGCTGTTTTCCTCTGGGGGTATTATTTATTATTTTTTTTTGTTGCTCTTTCTGGCTCTTTCTGGGTTTCCCAGGCAGGACTCTTTCCCCGAGTTTTCCCCGGGTGAAAGAGGGGATGGCAGCAGAGATATGTTTTAGCTTTTCGCAACAAAAAAAGGACTCGACGCAAAATGATCCTTTTTTTTGGAAACACTAGTGCGATTGGGGAGGGGCGGGGGGAAATTTCATTTGAAAGTCGGCTCCCACGATTGTGTGAATCCATTTATGGAAAAATGTTCTGCTGATGGGGAGCGGTGGATACGTCGAGGAATCGTAGTCATAAGGATTTGCTTTGGGTTCACCATGATGTTTCAGGGAGAGCGGGATTGGTTTGGGTGCCATGTTTGGAAAAGCGATGACTATTTTTTTTTTCACATCGAACCCTATGGCTTAGACAGCAAACACATTGGAATACATTTGTGAACCTTGGAGCGGTCGAATGAGGCGGATGAACAGAGCCAGTGGCGACGGTCGAAGGATTTCCCGTGGAGAAAGTGATTGTTATGGAGTTGAAATTGATGGGGGATTATTAGTTTTGAAATGCTTACAGTATTCATACACTTAGATTGTGTTGTTGCACCATGGATAGAACATTGAACCAACCTGCAATGAAAAGAAAACAAAAATAAAATTAGAGTTGAAAATTCTGTTGTGATAATTTTAAGATAATTATAAACTGTTTGGATCAGGAAAAGTGGGCCTTCTCCCACTGCCTGTTTCGAAGCAGTTTCCGCTTGATCCTTAAACCGAATAAAAAGAAATTAAAGCTGGTACTACTCGGAAGAAAACCAAACCAATTTTTAAGCCATTTTGGAAAAGCAAGCAGCCATAGCAAAGCACTCAATTTGCTTTGTCAGGTCCTCCGGGTCGGCATTTGAGGACAACCCTAACCTTCCTGGTAGCGAATAGGCTCGATAGGAAAAAAGGCAAAGCCATAATCCCAATCCCAATGTGCTGCTGCTGCTCGGTTGGAACCGTTTTTTTGCTCGGAATCCTTGCTCGCCATTTTTCTTCAGCATTTTTTTTCTGACTCGAAAAGGAGCATAAAAAAGCGAAACCTTCAGGAAAATTACGAAAGAGAAGACCGGATCATTGGGTGGCTGGGGGAAAACGGGAAACGGCTATAAAATATGTGTGTAACTCTGAAGTTGAAATGTCGTGCATGCGAAATGGGTGGACGAGGTGCTGGATTGCGGGAGGATGAGGAATAGTGCTTTGAGATGAGAGAAGCGTTTCAACGCCAACAGTGGAATTAGGATGAGTTCTTTAATATCTTTGATGTTGATCAGTAGGATAAAAGTGCATTATTTTGAATAGTAAAATGTATTTATTTAAAATAATTGAATAAATGTCACCCCAAAAACGCTTCCACCAACAAGGCAAATAATTTTCCCAATCCAAATTTTCTACTTTCAAAAAGCTCAGAAAGACAAAAGTGGTAAAAATAATCTACATTGAATTTGGATTTCGCTTCATGCTCTGTCCACAGGAACAAATACCACTTTTAAACTTCCTCGTCCCTGTGCTGGGATGCTTCGCTTTGTATACCTGTGGGACCTGCCGGAAAAACTTTTTCCCTCCCTACACTCTGAAACTAAAGGACGTTGCAAAAAACGACAGTCCGGAGAAAATTTCCCACTCCACCGTCAGGCTTCTCTGGTGTGGTCGGTTGGTACATTTGAAGTACATTTTCAGAGCATTTTTCTACCATCCGTTATTTCCGATTACCATCCGGGTGGGGGCGAGGAGGTTCTAAGGCAGCATCAGAAAAAGGGACAAAATGCCACTGAATGTTTTCCGGAGCAGGTGGGACGATAGCCCGGGAGCGGGAATGGAATGTGTATTCCGGAAGAAACTTTTCCACTGAACTGGGAAGATGAGATTGAAGCTGGAATCTCGCTTCTCACCTCACACTTGGGCAAAAGAAGTGTCCTGGTCGCTGGGCCGTCCTAGCAGGACTGTTATAAATATCAGTTTAATTGTTTTGCTAGACAATTTTTCCGTTTTCCCAGTTTTCTTTGTGGCTTTGCTAGTTGCTTGTGTGTGCCCTGATGCCGGTGCTTTTCTGTTCGGAAAGCAGTCGGGATAGACGGGCCCATTTCGAGTTCCATGCTTTCTCATTCCGGGATAACCCGGCTGTCGGGATCGGTTTGCATTACGTTGTCCACCGGAAGATTTATGCTTGGCGCGCTTGTGCTCTTGTGCCAACAGAGAGGCAGAAGAAAAATAATCTTTTTTAAATTGGAAAATTCCCTGACAGTTGAGTACCGGCAAAGATTGTTTTTTTTTGTCGAGAAACTTTGGTGTAAACTATGGAAGCTAACAATAGAACGAGATATAACTTTTTTAAATTTAGTTCATTTTCACCTTGATGTAAACGCATTTTTCTGGTTTACTTTGCCCTAGAAGTGACCTGTCCCGCCCGTGTGGATCAATCGGACCGCGTACTGGACTCACAATTCAGAGGTCGCCGGTTCGAATTCCGCGGCGGGCGCTCTAAAATTCTTTTTGTAAATATGGGTATTCGGCGCCGTCGCTCCGTGCCATACTTTCATACACTTAGGAGCCCAGGGCGGCGAAGTCCTTGTAGATAAAAAGGAAGACACTAGTGGTTGGTACTAGCAATGGTGGCCGACAGCTATAAGGTCAACTTCATTTTAGAAGTGACCTGTCAAAAAAAGTTTTGTTGAAAATTAGAAGTAGTAGTAAATAATTCATTTTACCCGCACATTGCTCTGGTGAATTATTTCAGGAGGCCGCCATGTAAAGGCAATCTGAAACCTCAATAACCAATAATACTATCATGTTCGTCGACCTATCGGCTTCAATCAACAGTATTGGTCACTGATTACTGCAAGTGATTCTCGGAGACAACCCCATTTCCGACGGGGCATCTTACTGCCTCGATACACACAAACACACATACATATACAACCGGGTGGTCCTCATTTCGTATCCCGATGGTTTATATAGTTGCTACAAACGTGGTACATGATGATAAAATCAGTAACCCAAAACCAGTCCAAGACCGTTCGTCCACTCTGTCCTTTTTGCTCTGCACCTCGCGTGTGTACCCTTGCTGCTGCTACTGTCGAGGTCGCATTTCACTGCTGCTATTGCTCCACAGAGTGTCCTGTACACATAGCTACAGCAGCAACAGAGCAACAACAGAACGTCTCGAAAGCTACACAGTGCGGCGTTAGCTGCGGGTGGATGAGGAAGGACGAACAAAATTCAGCTGGCTTTATTTTCTTGTTGCTCCGACCTGCCAACTCGTCTCGACATATTTTCTCGACTTGACTTGGTTTTATGTACTAAAGAACACACATACCCTGAGCCAAAGGGAGAGAGAGAGAGAGAGAGAGAGAGAGAGAGAGCTAGCTCGGCCACATCGTAAAGCACCAACAGTTTGTACATAGTGGCAAAAAGCACCAGACATGTTTTGGGGCCAACCAGTCAAACCACCCACTCACCATCGCCCACCACCCAAAACGTGGTTGTTTTCCATTTTTTTTGTTTCGCACGTTCTTCCTTGGCCATCGAGAGAAACTCACTCTCTGGCGGAACTCACCCATATGGTCACTCACAGCTGAGCTTTCGTGGGTGGGTAGGCAGCATGGCATGTTCGCATGGCAGTGTTGAGCGAGCATAGTACATAAGAAAATTGCGAACACGACGAGGAGCAAACAAACCGAGAAAACGACGACAGAAAAAAAAACTGACGTCGCAGGTACATAACAGCAGCATGATCTGTGTGAACATGTGGAAAAAGCTCCCTTTTATAGCTTTGGTGTATTTTTCTCCCGACAGGCAGTGCCACCCCCTTGCTGGTGGCTTTAGGGGGTTGCCATATTGAGGGCAACTTTTGGTAAACAATGAAAAGAGGATCTAATCTAAAAAAAATTGTGTCGTTTTTTATGCAATATTATTTTCTTTGTAAAATCCTTTTTTCTGTCTCTAACCATTTCATTAAAAAAATATCAGGTTGAGAAAATCAATTTTGACCAGCTGTGAAATTCAACCACTGTTTGGTTTCTCAAACAGAGAAACGACATCAGCCCCAACATCGTCGTTACAGTCGTCATTCTTGCAAGGAACGAAGCTCCACCGTGTGGATCCCGCTCGTCACCGACAAACTCTGTCGGTATTTTATATACATTTAGTCCTTCTGCTCTCTCACCCACTTCACCCCTAGGGTAGGCAGGAACGGCAGCTAACCCACTTCATTTTACTTGGTTAGTCTTCCCACTCGCCCCCCCCCCCCCAAGGTCTCTCGGAAGTTTTCCCACTTTTTCAGGCGAACTCTCGGGCGCTCGGCTCCGAAACCATAATGTTGGAAAGCATAGCGAAAGCGAAAAAAGCAGCAGCCGAGAGTTGAAGAAAATCACTTTATGTAGATTCGCATCACGGCTGTGGACGGCTTTTGGGGGTAGGTTTGGAATACATAAAACACCGCCTCGTTGTCGTTGCTCGGAGGATAGGATCCTGAAAACAGGAAGCGAGACAACGCTGACGACGACGACGATGGGAACGACGACCGGGGCGAAGGGACCTTCGGAACGGTGCGGTTTGCTTTGCCGCTTTATACGGAAAACTTTTACCGCGCGGCGCTTATATTTCACATGAAAAGTCCTTCTGTGTTTCGTGTTCGCTTTTTTGCCCTTCTTTGGCGGAGTTCGTCCTGACACAATCCGGCGCACCCTCCGCCTCCCCACTGACTTCGCTGAGCCTCTGTGGGCGACCAGGACCAGGACGACAACGGTGAGATGGTTCCAAAACGTATTAAATATGGAGAAAGGCAAACGGGCAACTCCGGTGCACGGAATCCATTCGTAGGTCTACACAGCCATGCACACACGCGGTGAAGATGCCACAGAAACTTGTACCACTTTGGAATATCTTTCCAAGTTTGCTTCACTATTGTCGACTCGCAATTAAAGCTGCACTGTGGGTGGAAATTCAATATTTTCTATGCAAAAAAAAAGAAAAAAAGGCAAAATAAAAACTTGGTTCAGCATCTTTTTTTCTTTCTTTTATAATTTCATATTTTTATTGGCCATGGATTACACAACTAGACATTTTGAAGTTGATGTCCGTAAATGCTTTAGTTTCGTAAAGGTATGACAGATTTGGACTCCCTAAACATTCAATCGACAGAATTGAATTTTAGCGAATTTCCTGCCTATACATGCTATTGTAATTTTCAAGCATAAATGCTATGGAATCATCTTAAGCAACCACGCGCACCCACGTTTATCTGTGTACAAAGTTTGCTTCTGAGCAGGTTCACATCGAGGAGCAGGTCGATTGAAGCGTATTAGGGAGTCTAAATTTATTATACCATGACGAAACTTTTATATTGACGAGTTGTATTATTGTTACTTGATGAGTTTTAAAAATAATACCATCTTTTGATAATAAACAATGCCAAATTGCTAAAATTTTGTCCAATTCTTTGTATTTCCGCTAAGATCAAGCATTACTACTACCGAGATCACCTTTAGCAAAAATCCACAAACACCTTCACACAACAGTAACATTAGCATTTAAATGGCATCGAAGGCCGCATCCGAGAAGCTGCTGGAGGCTAAATTTCTCCAAGAACGGAGGCAGATTTCCACCGACGATAAACTTTGACGGTGTCTTTGGGTGCCCCCGGTGCCTCGCTCTCTCTGACTTTGTGAAATCTGTGAAAATTTGTTCGTACTCTCCTCCCGAGGGGGCGATTCTTCTGAAAATTTAGGCTAAATTCCGGCTGCTTTCCACCCATCAGGCGAATAAAAACACCGAGCGCCTCCACTTGGAATTTAATTTAAACACCTCGTCCTCGTTTTGCCTCGGCCTCCGGTTCATTCCATCTCCTTTCCTCGGGCAAATTGCTCCGTTGATGGCGGAGGTGGAGGCCGCTGGAAAAGCTGTTCAAACTCTCGGAAAATCTCTTTTGGGGAACGGCAGCGCGCACCAGATAACACTCATCCGGTTGCCAACCGCTTTTTGCTCTTTGCCCGTTCCGGCAAACAACTCTCGGAAGCTTTCAACGTTCGGGCACAGGGCCTGTGGGGGAAGGTTGTCCTCTGATGGAAGCGCAATCATATTGTAAAATTTCCAAGAAATTTTCACCGACTTGCTGGTGGTGGTGGGTTGGGTGAAACAAAGTGAACAGCAGAAGCAACAACGGCTTCCGACTTCGAGATCCTGTCGATTTGACGGGTGGAGGGGAGCTGCCAGTATGAACAACTTTCGTCTTCATCAACTTTATCGAATGCTATAAATGTCGGAACCTCTTTTAATCCCAATCCACTCATCTCCCTTTGAATCGGTGACGACGGTGGACCCGTGGGAGGGTTACCTGGTCAGAGTTGGGAAATCCTTTCGGTTGGGCGTGGAAGGGGGAGGAATATTGTACCTGTCGGTCTGAACCAGGTCGAGACTCTCGAGAAAGTTGAAAGTCAATCCGTGAAAGGAGGAGGTTTGGGTTAAACTTTATTTGGAATGCTTCAAGCAAGGGCGAGGGGAGAAGAGATGCCGTTCAACAGCTTTACATCATCGCAAAGGATGAGTCTGGTTTGGGGGTCTACCAAACTGGATACATAAAGTTATATAAATAAAGTTTGGGAATTATGCGATTCATGGCTGGACGTGGAAGGTAGATGGAATTTGTTATGAAACTAATCAAATGGAAATTTATTTTGAAATGTCAAGCATAAGACTGGGACTATGTGAAAATTTGTAGTAAATTCTTAGAATTTTATTAGAATGCCTTTTGAATGAAGATTTTGAAAATCTGTTTTGTAAAACAGTTTTGCTATTTTTCTAATCTAATCTAATCTAATCTAACACACAAACGTAGCCAGTCCGATAAAAGTGGAAAGTTTTGCTTCTTTCGACAGAAACAAAAAAAAAACATACAAATTCTACGACAGACAAAAAGTTGAGAAACTTACATCAAAATTCAAAAGGATTAGACACAAACAAATGACTGTTTTGTTGTGTTTTCATGTGTGTTTTTACCTATGCACGAACTTGTACACATACATAACCATTAAATCGGTACGCCCGATTTTCTCCATGCTACCGAGGATTCTCGGTGAAACCAGAGAGAAGGGATACTCTTTGGTGAAACATTTGCTTCTAGAATGGCAATAAAAAACAAACAAACTTGGGAGAAGGATCTCGTCCTTGCCCGTCCCTCCGACTGGGAAACTGGTGGTAAAGTTTGCCTTTCTCTTCGAAATGGCTTTCGTACTGAGCTGAAACGTACCACATTCCTCCGCTCTTCTTTCCTCCAGAATCAACCCACTTCGACGGAGCTTGGAATCCTCTATTCAGAAATAAAACTTTGACATGGAGTTCGACTACGAGACTTGTACCATTTTTGCCTTTTTTATCCCTCGATGCTCGGTTCTACCGGCTGCTGTACCCAACCCACCCCCCAAACCCTATGTGTTATATATTATTTTACTTATTTTCCTCTCAATCACCAACTGAACTTGGTCCTTTTCCGCTGGCCCCTGCCCCTCTATCTCCGTCACAGCTTTGGAGAGTAAAGACAACGCCGAAAAAACATTGTGACGGTTGTGGCACAGCTTTAGGGTGGGTGGCTGTTGGTTGTTTCCTCATCTTTCCACGTATGCCCCCTCCCCCCCAGAATGTTTCGTGTGCTTTTTATGTCACTTGTGGAGACTTTCGCCGTTGTCGAGCGCTTCTAATAAACGAAGATTTTTGAAAATTGGAAAAAATCAGTGTTTGTAAAAGAAATTCACAAATTTACATTTTTGGAGCAATTTTTCGTCACAAATTGATTTTTTGCCACGTTCTGTTAGAATTGGGCTCAAATCGTAAAATTACATTTGAGTTCATTTCAGTACAAAACATAACAAATTTCTCTAGCGTCTCCGCTGGTGCGTCTGGTTTCTTTAATAATATTTTTTCCTGATATGTTGTTGTTATGTACTGGGTAGGTATGAACTTGATGAACCCACGTCAAACCAGCAGGATCAAGACCAAAAGTTCTCCGATTTTGGTAATCGAAAGTTTTTCCAAAAGAGTGATTAAGGAGATATTTATGTACTTTTCAATACCGGATCTTAGCAGGACTAAAAAAAAAAATACTGGATGCCAATTTTGGTAATTGTTAATTTTGTAAATTTTGTCAATTTTGTCAATTTTGTCAATTTTGTCAATTTTGTCAATTTTGTCAATTTTGTCAATTTTGTCAATTTTGTCAATTTTGGCAATTTTGTCAATTTTGTCAATTTTGTCAATTTTGTCAATTTTGTCAATTTTGTCAATTTTGTCAATTTTGTCAATTTTGTCAATTTTGTCAATTTTGTCAATTTTGTCAATTTTGTCAATTTTGTCAATTTTGTCAATTTTGTCAATTTTGTCAATTTTGTCAATTTTGTCAATTTTGTCAATTTTGTCAATTTTGTCAATTTTGTCAATTTTGTCAATTTTGTCAATTTTGTCAATTTTGTCAATTTTGTCAATTTTGTCAATTTTGTCAATTTTGTCAATTTTGTCAATTTTGTCAATTTTGTCAATTTTGTCAATTTTGTCAATTTTGTCAATTTTGTCAATTTTGTCAATTTTGTCAATTTTGTCAATTTTGTCAATTTTGTCAATTTTGTCAATTTTGTCAATTTTGTCAATTTTGTCAATTTTGTCAATTTTGTCAATTTTGTCAATTTTGTCAATTTTGTCAATTTTGTCAATTTTGTCAATTTTGTCAATTTTGTCAATTTTGTCAATTTTGTCAATTTTGTCAATTTTGTCAATTTTGTCAATTTTGTCAATTTTGTCAATTTTGTCAATTTTGTCAATTTTGTCAATTTTGTCAATTTTGTCAATTTTGTCATTTTTGTAATTTTTGTAATTTTTGTAATTTTTGTAATTTTTGTCATTTTTGTCATTTTTGTCATTTTTGTCATTTTTGTCATTTTTGTCATTTTTGTCATTTTTGTCATTTTTGTCATTTTTGTCATTTTTGTCATTTTTGTCATTTTTGTCATTTTTGTCATTTTTGTCATTTTTGTCATTTTTGTCATTTTTGTCATTTTTGTCATTTTTGTCATTTTTGTAATTTTTGTCATTTTTGTAATTTTTGTAATTTTTGTCATTTTTGTCATTTTTGTAATTTTTGTCATTTTTGTCATTTTTGTCATTTTTGTCATTTTTGTCATTTTTGTCATTTTTGTCATTTTTGTCAACTCATTTGTCAGTCAACCATGCTCATGATCATGTCCAATCGAATTAAAAGTATCATGTTATCTTCATTGAAATGAGTTCCCAGAACATTTTGCTAATGATTAATTAATGTTCAATAAAAATCGTATCTCAGAATCAGCGATGGAATAATCATCATCAAAAGAAAATATCTGGACGTTCATCAAGAGAAAAAATCCGTAGGGAGCATGGCTCTCCTCTCTCGCGCACGAAAAATCGGTAAAAGGAATCTAAAAAAATCATCATCATTTTTATTCGGCGGAACATCTTTTTCTCTACTGCACTTGCAAGTGTAACGTCACACGTCGAAAAATGACCTGTCTCATTTTGTAGATGGGCAATATGTGTAAACAAAGTGAAATAAATATTTTTAAGTGGTGCTGACAAGGAAATTCACAAAAAATCATCAGTAGATTGATTTTCTTGGAGAGGTTCGGCAGCGATTTTCTTTTGCGTGATTTGCCTCCTCTCTATTTCGCGGATGAAAAAAGTTCGCAAGCGAAAATGATTTTTTTGCGATTATTCCATCCCTGCTCAGAATCCTGTTAACGTGGAAATTCTGCATTTTTTTTATATTTTACGTAAAACATCTAGAAAAATATTTTCATATCAGGAAAAAGAGAATGAATGTTACAGATAAACTTAATTCATCTCTCGCTCGTTTGCAGCTTCTTATAGCTAAGGGAAAGGATTCCAGGAGGCGAAAATTTCCCCAAATGAGAAAATTTTCAGCTCTCCCATCCTCCCCCTACAATCTAGCACCATTTGAACGTTGGGAGGAAATCTTGCATCTTGGTTAGTCCTTTCTCACCAGCAGCGTGTAGGAACAGAAACAGCAACAATACAAATAATGATAATATAACAAATATTCCTCTGGCATACGTGGTGCCTGGAAAAAGCTTCCAGTGTGCACATGTATCCGTCCTGCCTCACGTCACTCCTTCCTCCGGGCACTTGGTTCCCACCACCAGGAAAAATAAGTTTTTCCACCCTTTCTCGTAGATCCAGCTACTGATGCCCTCAGCGTTTCACTTGTTCTAGGGTGAAAAGTATGTTGTGTGTGTGGTGCTTTCGATGGGGAAGGTGGTTAGAATTGTGCACAGTATTTGCTGTTGTTGGTTGCATCGGGTACACAAAAGCTGGCAGAAAAACTATATAAGCCAAATGGAAAAGCACCAGGAGTCAAATTGAGTGTGTACTCGGCGGCAGTATAGCAGGGAAGAGGGATTATCTCGGGAGACATATTTTTCTCACTGCATCAAGCGGTTGCATGAGCGTGGAGAAGCGCGGTGGTTCAGGTAGAAAATAATCGACTCCAATATGCCTTGGGACACGCAGAAATGTCTCCCTTCCAAAAGCGGAAGTTTGTCACACTTATACAAACCCGTGGTAACGTAGCCATCCAGTGCACGCGTGTGGTTGGAAAATGTGAAAATATGTGATATAAATACATTTTTTCATACATATTTATGAGACGACCTCGTTGGCCACCGACTTCGTCTACGTTTCCGCTGCTGGATGGAATTTAAATGGGGTTTAATGACGGCTGGAAAGGGGAAGGAGGGGGCAAGTAAAAGGCTAAGAAGTTAAAAGTTTAAGTAAAAATTGCTTCGGGAAGAAAGTGGTGCGCTCAGCACTCACCAATATCGCCATCCTGTGTGTATGCATACCGAGCTGATTGCTGGTGTGAGCATCCGTAATAAAGCAGGAAGGAAAAGGAGACATTCAGGGATAATAGTGGGTGATGGAGGGAAAAGTGGAAAAGTTGGCGCCGAGGGGCTGCTCAATGGACTGATTAAAACAGATTCATTTTTGCTCACTTTACAAGCGTCACTGATTTAAGCATGAACCAGTGTCACAATTTTGCATTTGCAAACATTGGTTGACCCCTCGCTCAACGGCAAGGTAATACTAGCAGGAACGTGAATAGCGCAAAACTTTGTGCAAAGAAAGCGGACCAAAATAATAATAATAATAAAAAAACGAAAGCCCCACCAAACTCGAAAAGCGAACAAGTTTATAGCTCTAGCAGTCGGCTGGTCAGGGGGTGAGCACTTCAAGGATGGTGGGGAAAAACTTTTGCGATCCTCGCGTGGAAAGTCGAGGAAAAATTAAATCGAAAAAAAAACGAATGGTGGGAAAACAAGGACTTTGTGAATGCGGAGGAATGGGGTCACGCAGGGATGGGAGTGGGATGCAGATGTGGTGTCTGGGACGACGACGACGACGACAGAAAAAGGCAGAAAAAGGTCAGATGCGGATTCAGTTATCGTTTTGGTAAATATGTAAAGTGGGTGGTGGGGAGAGGAGAGCAGAAAAACGTGGAAAAATGGCATTATATACAGTGGGTTGTGTTGCGAGTGCACCCGAGACTGTTGATGGTTGATGATGGTGGGTACGAAGGGAACAAAACAGCTAGTACGTTTGGGAATTGAAATGAGGCGAATCGACCAGGTCGTGGTTCAGCGAGACCGGTGACAGAGTGGCCACTAAGTGGTGGCTGAGGTGTCAAGTGTAGGTTGGGGAAGGGTAAATAAAATTAATCGCAAGGGTTCACTCCTCTATCGGAAGGTATCCTATTCGGGATGTCGGTGTAGCTCGACAATATCCCGAAAAGAGTAAAAAATCATGTTGGTACGACATAACCAGAGTCCTTTCAATCCCTTTCTTCTGGAAAAGCAATTTTCAGGGGGCCAAGATATGGGAGTTGGGGACAGAAGCTGAAACGGTTTGAATAATACAACAGGAAGTGAAGGAAAATTTATTATCCTTCCTTGGGCGAGTATGTGTGTGTGTGTGTGTGACCTGACCACCCCGATCTCTTCTCCATCATTGCTCGACAACACTGGGAGTTGGTTGCAGTAAATGTATATGTTTTATTGCTGGCTGGTGCCATTTGGCCTCGTTGGTCGATGGTCGGTTAGTGTCACTTGGCTGAACATGTTGCTCGGGTGCCTTCCAAGTGTGTTTGTCTTTTCCGGCGGGATCCGTATGCTTGGGCATATTTTCCGATAAATACTGTGTCTCTACATCAAAAGATCGTTTATATGATTAACATTTTGAAAAGAACTAGAGTATTATTAAATTGAAACAGGCAGATAAAATGAAATTGATGTGAGGATTCGATTCGCCATCCTCACTAAAGAAATTTTACAATTTACGTCATTAGTAAACCTTTTGGATCCACCTTTACGTATGCATATTGAATCAGCAAGATATTACCAAAGATCTTTCAATACGCAGGAGATACTAAAGTTAGTTTCAAATTAATTTTGAAAAGTGGTTTGAAAACCTTACCAAAACAGGGAAGATCTGTTTTTTTTTTATGAATATCATTACTTAGAAGGTATTCTTTGAATTTTTCTAGGATTAGTAAATAGAGTTAAAACTAGCATCTGGAACATATGCAAATTAGAACATTTAGTAGCAGACTCTGCGAACACTACCAAGAGATTTAAACTTTGTTAAAAAAATGGCCATATAATTTTGCCGAGAAACACTGTGAAGTAGCCACATAAAGTACCATAACGGCGCTCAGTGAAACGTGATACTCGGGTACTACAAAGTTGAAAATTCCTCTCCCTGAAAAGTCTTCCTAGCTTGCCACAACAAAGTTGTCATGATAAAAATATCCCTACAGCTCCAAGTTCACCCGGAGCAAATAGCTACTCTCCATCGTTTTGTGTGAAAGTCAGAACATTAAATAATCATAATAATGGGCCAAAAATTTATTTCCTCGCTTAACTTTTGTACCACCGAGGAGGGATGAGAAAGAGCTCAAACACACACACACACAAACACATGCCCACAGGAACCGTCCCAAGGCAAGTGGTGGTGAAAAGTGAGACGCAGAATTTGGTTTTTCTCTGGCTCGGGGTGAAATTTTCCTCTTGTGCTCCCGATGGGATTGATCCCTATATTCCGGAATAAGAAGCGCTCGTCGGGACGGCACAGAAAAATGGTGATATAATCAAACCATAAACGTGTGTGTCGAACAAGACTCGCACAGCGGAGGAGAGGAAGGCACCGAGGACGACTTCGAAGAAGAAAGGAGCCAACCGTCCTTTGAAGGATGAGGCAAATAAAGTGGGAAAAGTTTCCGTTGGTTTCTTGAAGAGACCGTGGCGCGCGTGGGAGGAGGAGGTAGCGGGGAAAAGGATGCTGCAAAAACAGCAATACATAAGAAGGCAAATGGGAAAATCCCCCTCTTCACCGACCTTCCTCCCACCCCACGGACAGTGGTGGAAAAATATCTCCACTCAGTGGGTTTCAGTCAGATTTGCGCTTTTCTTCTCGATTCGGTTTGGTGTCTTCTCGGAATCTAAATCCACCCAATGTCGAGATTGGCGAGGGTTTCCCCGAGGTAAAGTCCGGAGCCGTAGACGCAGATCTATTGTTGTTCGCTTTATGTGTTTATTGATTTTATCCCTCGCCTCAGCAAAATCCCACTACAATACACATTGTGGGCCTTTCGGCGATGGGCGGAAGGAAAAATTGACCTTTTTCTGTATCTTTCACCCCCGGCCTCCCCTGCAAACCCCCCGCCGTCTAGGCCAGTTATGGGTTTGCTTCAAAGTTGGATCCTAATCGGAAAATTTCCTACCTTTTTCATAGCATCGATGGGCTGTGACGGAGGAGCAGTGGAAACGAGTCCATTGAAGTCACAAAAAACTGCCAAGTGGACCGGAATCCAAGGAGGCGTTCGGAAAAAAGGATTTCACTTTGAGGACCGAAGAAACCCGGAATTTTTCCGTTTTGGCTTGTTGGGCATTTTTCTGGTTCTTTCTATGCACATTAAAAAAAATCATGGTAATATTACATCTGGGAAGAGGTACATCTTTTATGTCAGGAAAATGTGTCATTTTACCAAACCTTCCAAAATTAAAAAAAAATTGTTCACTTTGCAGCATTGCCTTTGCGTTCTCGATAACGAGATTCCTACTCGAAACTAGGTGTTCGAAGGCTTGATTGTTGAAGCAATTGCAAACCTCCTTTGGATTGTGAGTCCAATTGCCTACCAGTGACTCCACCTAGACAGGACCCAGAGAGACAACTCCTACACCTTTTTTTTTACTGTGTGCACATATGACCTTCAGAAAAAGTAAACTAGATATTATGGTGAAATAACATGAAGAATGTCCAAGCAAAAACAACTTTTATCTTTAATTTAAATTTTTATCAAGATGACAACCAGTCCCACGAATGCTAAAAAAGAAAACAAACACCAGAAAATTGATCCTTTTATAAAGCAGGACCTAATTATGATCACCATCAAATTATTCTACCGCTCATACCAAATTAATTATTTCCTCCCCATCTCCTGGCAGAGCGCGCCATCAAAAATCACCCCACAATGGGACAGAAAAGATGAAGCAAAAAAAAAAATCTTAATAACCACGTGATTGAGAAATCTGAACCCTAATTTAAAACTTTCTATTGAGCAAATCTTTCCGCGGCGAGAGCCTCTTTTGTGTGCGCGCTCTTCTGCGAGGGTGGAGAGCCGCGTGAGATCGGCCTTTTTGCAACATTTCGCCACATTTTTCTCATTATCATTTCGGTCTTTGAGACCTCTTCTCTGAGTGGCAACTTTTCCCCCCACGCAAGCCTCGTGGCCAGAACTCGCTCTTTTCCTTTGTTTGACGAAGGGTGGTCTAGAACGGAACGGAACCTTATGCCGTTTTTCCGGTCTGCCTTGAGGGTTGGTTATGGCAGTGAGGGTGGAAAAACTTCGCAACCGATCTTGAGCGAATCTTCCGCTCCAAGAGTTGAGTGCAAAGCACCAGCTATCAGATAAATTAAAATTAATATTTTATAAGAAGAAAAGAGGAGAGGCGAAAAGTTTTTCCCGTGCTTTTTTTTATTTGTTTCGAAACATTTTTCTTCCTTCTTTCACGTCTTGGTGTACCACCTTTCAGCGAGGCACGATTTCAGCACATTTTTTTTGTGTTGCTCCTTGGATTTTGCTAAGGCAATGTGCGTATTCGAAAGACGTGAGGAAAATCATGAGAAAAGTGGCAATATTGAAGCTGAGTTTTTGGCCTCCGGGAAGAAGCGGATCTTCCAGGAGGGAAAAAGAACGTTCGCTACCGGCGTGAGGAAAGTCGATGCTTGCCGGCGAAAGAAAAAAAAAAAACGAACAAAAACAACTAGTACAAAAAGACGAAAGAATATCCTTGCGCGGAAAAATGGAAAAGCTTTTCTTTGGGTAGGCAGGGTTGGTTTTGTGTCGCCTGCGTTAATTGTTTTGAAATTATTTGATGAAATGATTCTAACATTGATTTGATTACATTTATTCAGCTCTTCAGATATAGGAAGTCAATTATAGTAACGGTTGAGTTTTTTGTTTTTATTGGGTATAATTCAAGGCTGAGCTGTAGGTTAGTCGAGGTTAGTCGTCGACTAACAAGTTCTTTACAAAAAATGTCGCCCTCCTTAAACAATTTGGCGCCAAGTTGTCGATTTGTGCTGTGCCTTCTTGTAAAGATAAAGCACCCCCTCAGGAAGCCCCAGGGCGCTCAAAATGCCATTTTTGCAAATTAAAAAAACAGCCTATGGGAGAATTAGTCTTTTTAAATACATTCCAATCGACAGAAATATTTTTTGTTCATTGCCGTGCTAAGTATCTCCCATAAGTCTCTTGGAACGAAATGATATTTTTATGAGGTTGGTTTTATTTTGCTATTTAATTCATCAAGGGCCAAAACCACAGTTTGACCTTTTAGTAATTCCCGGTTACCAGCTTAATTCAATTCTGTCACTTCAATAATTTATGTGCTGCGTTGAATTGTTTTCATGTTTAAAATTAATTTTTAACATAAAAAAAACCAACAGCTGACAGTTGACTACAACCGTGGCAGGTCCTTTTTGCGCCGTTGAGAGACCTTTCTCGCCCCATCAACCAACGAAGGAAGCGGTAGAAGCAACACCACCAGCAGAGTGGTGCTATCAGGAAGGCAAATCTTTTTATATTATTTTCCTTATTTATACCTTTCCTCCCCCACCGTCACTTACCGTCCCCTCTCATTTCAGCCGGGTCTATCCCGGAGAGTTCGTGACACGGTATGTCACGCTTTCCCATTTGGCTGCGGGACCAAGACGATGAAAATTGTCGATCCCACCCACCCACAACCGCCCACCATGATGCGAGATGCGACATGGGGCACGGGAGTGTGGGGGGTGGTTTTCCTTCTGCGAAAGAGCCTCCTTCGGAGGAATGTTGCCAAAGTTTGGTCCCTGGGGTGGGGGTGGGTGGGTGACGGGATCTTGAAACGAGGAAGGATTTAATGGAGAGCAACTTTTGGTAACGCTTTTTTTGTCGTGATCTTTATTCTCGTTTTCAGCGGGAAAATTTTTGCCTTCGTGGAAAACCAGTGGCGTTTTTGGGGCGTGTGCGAATGTTTTATAATATTATTCTTTGACGATTTTTCTTTTCTGAAGGCTTTTCGCTCGGGTGCGTGTTTCATTTTTTTTTCTTTCTCTTGGTTGTTGTTAATATTCTGTCCTCAGGCTTGGCTTAGCATTTCCTATGCTTTTGACCTTTTTCCGGCCCGTAGGCTATCGCAAAATGAAGCAGCTGATGGGGGGAGGGAATTTTGGTGGGAAATTTTGCTCCTTATATAATCGTCGTCGCTCGGTTCAAAGTAAGTTTGACGTGAGTGTGTCTCTTTTTTGTAAGCTTCCGGTTCTTTATTGGCTGGGTCGATGGAAACTTTGCAAAGGTCAGTAAATGGATGAGTGGTAATGTTTGCTGACATTCTCTTTCAGATTGGTATTTTTTTTGTGGCGTGTTACTGACAAAAAGTAAGATAAATTGTGTTTGGCCATGATTGGAAACAAGCTCGATAATGGTTGCGGACGAGCCCTATCATCTAATACACTATGCGTTCCTCGAACTCAAACCTCAAGTCGGCACACACAAACGCCAATAATTATTCTCGCCTCGTCCTAAATCAAGCAGTAAATTTTCTTCCTTTTCCGGAATGGGGCGAGACTAGCAGTAACGGCAAAAGTTATTCTCGTCACGACCTTCTCGAAGCTGCTGCTGCTACCCATGAGATGACTAGCGTCATAAGGTTCACCCCACTTTGGTCCCAACCCCATCCGGGCCTGGTCAACCGGGAAGCAATGTCATAAAGCAATACTCTCCCCTCCTTTTGTGGGGTCCCCAGATTAAGTCATTTTTTGTGTTCCTTTCGCCAAAAACTCATAAAAATGTAAGCGGCAAAACTCGCTGCTAGGGATGTGCTAGGGTGGTCTTAAACGGGAAAAAGATACTGGAATTGAAGGCTTACAAAAAAAGGTTTAAGAATTGCAGTCACCCTAACACCGACTGGGTGCAAGAACCCCCCTCTTTATGGCACCCAACTATACGAGCGTGTGTCCACCGTTCGTCATTCGATGCGATGATGGCGAAATAGGACTGCCCATAGCGACACTGGGATCCGTCGTCATCCTTGTGAACTGGGCCCTCCACGCGGCCAGCCAATGGGAAGGACGAAAAGAGCGCGCTCAATGTAGCCACAAGTTTTCCATTGTTTGTCCATTTATTCGTGTAGATTGAGCATGGTGGGACAATTTTGAGATAGTTTTTGGAAAATTGTCGAAAATGGCAATTTTTCGGAACACCCTTGAAACGTCGTAGGTCACCCTGATGGCAAAAAAAAACGGGTCTGGTTATTTCAGCGAGAGAACCTCTGGTTGAGCCCGATCCGAGTACTAAAACGTCATGATTCGAATTCCTGGACGCTTATGAATTAATTTTACTTATAAGTTCACAGTTAAAAAATGTGTTGGAAGGTTTAATTTTGAAAGGTTGAACCTCTTTAATGATGAAATTTTACCTCAATTTAGATTGAAAAAGTGACATTACACCAGTAAAGTGGTAAAATTACACATTTTTAGAAGTAAAATTACACATTTTTTCTGACATAACAAAAGTACTCCTTCCTAGATGTCATATTACCATGATTTTATTTACTGTGTTGTCAAAACTGCATCATTAGATGAATTTTCTCATAAAATTTAATTTCAAT